>NC_037596.1:2277239-2387239 GCF_003073045.1 Pomacea canaliculata
ACCTTAAGAGCTAAAATTTTTTGATACAATTACTACAGACATTGAACGACGGCAAAAGATGGCATTGCTTTTAACATATTAAATAGATGCAGTCTATGTTAGAACTAGGAGAATTTAATGCGGCAGTATTGAAACACTTGAGTATTCCTCTGACTGAGCTAGTTTGATGTGACTGCAGCAACTGTATCCCCAGCGACCTCCTACAGCTGCCCAGCAGAGCGAAGTGCGTTTCCAACTACAAGATCCTACGGGGGCCATCTGTCCTCAAAGAATCGCTTACGTTAAGCGCGAGAGAAGGTAAGTTGCCCGAGTCACATGTAGCGTCGCGATCAAGCTGGTATACTTTAACAACAACACACAACAACACAAAACAACAACAACAACAACAACAACAACAACAACAACAAAACAACAACAATGCTCACAAAGGCTTAAATTCCAGTTTAGATGATGGGTTATCCATTATCAGCCTAACCACAATCTGAGCAAAGAATCTCTGACTTGGGAGGTATAACGCGTGAACTCGCTTTGTCTTCACTTTTTTACATGCATCTTACTACGTTAACATCTGTTAGTAAACGTGTTGATCTGCCTCTCATCTATCACGTGCTACGTTTGACACCGCAGGTAGGTGTCGTGGCAGGATCGGTGCCGAACCCTCTGACCCTCTCTCTTTCCGACTGATCAGCTGTTTGGTGGGTCCATATCATCCGGTGGATTCTCCTTGGTCTGCACTACTTAGTTCTACTTCATTCTGCCTCCAGTTAACCGTGACTCGAAGGGTTAAAAAATTCTATTTCCACCATTCACTTATGTAAGGGATTCATGTAACTTAAGTCATATTTGTACTGTGAATCTGATGTTTGTTAGAAAGAAAATTACATTATAAGATAGAAATTCGGAAGATAAGGGGAGTAGAACAGTAAAAAGTCAAATCGTGGGTTACGATGTTAAATACTCTAATTACATATGATCTCAGACAGGAACAATTTGATGTTTAGTCGTTTATTTAATATTTGTTACTGACACTTACTCCCATGTTAAAAACATATCCTGTACTCATAACCATTTAAGCCGATATGAATTTCGCTATATTGACAATAATGTTGGAACCGTTTTTCTCTGTTCACTGCGGTCAACTGATCCGTTGATAAGGTATCCAGAATTCATGTAACAGCTTTGGAACGCCAATCTGAGTTAGGCGTTTAATCAGGCGCACAATGAAATGCATTCCCAAAACAGAAATGCTCACCAAATCACATATTATAAATATCAGAAGCACGCATTCCCATTGCATATTTTTATACAAAAGAAAACTCAAATTTGTTACATCTTATTTGGGACAATGGTGACACGTAATCAGTAAAATAATTAAACTTATTTTCTCGCAGGCGCTTTGGATGAATATTTTCAGAAGGACTTGATTTTGACTGTGGAAGAGGGTTCGAATCTAAGGTAAGCTCCTCTTTAAAAAAATTTAAACACAACTTAAGTGGACTAAGCTTTGTAAACACTTTTGATAATACTTATGCGATGATGACCGTGATCTTGGAAGAAGTCTAAAAATGATTATTTCTTTGAATCGATATGATTTGGCCATATAAAGAAATAAGAATATATGTAGCATACTTTTGAAAGATTGTCGTCGTGCAGCGTGGGTCAGAGGCCAGCTGGTGTGCTTGGCCAGGCGCTGTTCTGATGAAGACCACAATCCTGGTGCTGGACGAGGCCACAGCAGCGTTACATGGAAACGGATACACTGATCCAAACCACATCGAACGGCCTTTAACAACTGCACGTCATCACTATCGCTCACAGACTCAACACCATCATGGATTCGATAGGTAGGTAACACACCCGTAAGATGCTAGCCGACTCTGATGAGTTAGTTTTAAACCAACATCCAGCACAGTGAGTTCCAGAACGTGTCAAAAGGCGAATAACTCACATAGAGAAACATATCCCGGATCAGATGCGTGACATCTTCCTTAAAAAATAAAGATTTGTGTTGAGTGTCCAACTCAAATCAGAATTGTGCCTGGCATGACAGACCGTGTCGGGACTGACCGAGGTAAATTTTTCTGCTTTTCGCAATTAATCAGCTGTGCCCCTTTTCTTCATGTCCAAGTACATCTTTACTTAGCATCTACACCGCCCAAGTTTATTCAGGTAGAACATCAAATACCATAGATCCAAAAATATCATCCAGCGAAAATTGTTAAATTAAATTAATCGCGAAAGCGGGTTGCTTAACTAATTACATCCAGTAGACTTCCTATGATGTGTCAGCGCCACTTAAACAGAGTTAGTTCTCCTTTCAGTTTCAAAAAGTGATGATGATGGGAATGATGGTGATGACAGTGATGATGATGATGATGGCGATGGTGATGGTGATGGTGATGGTGGGGATGGGGATGGGGATGGGGATGAGGATGATAATGATGCTTAGATGAATCTTATAAACATCCATTTTTCTTCGCAGAATTCTTGTTATGGATGCTGGTGAAGTGAGGGAGTTCGCTACCCCGAAAGAGCTGTTGTCTGACAAACATTCTATTTTCTACTCCATGGCGAAGGATGCCGGTATCATATAAAATCGAGAGATTCGCAACACCTTCAGTTCAGCTGAACCAAGCTTTTGCATAAAGATGCAAAGACATCGTGAAGTATTTCCTATCGTCTGGTTATCAGTTGTTCTTAAACATTAATTTTAATTAGGACCATACTTCTGACCAAAAAAAAAAAAAAAAAATTAAAAATAGCGATGCCACTTGGTTTAAGCTAATAGCTTCTCTGGCATTCCACACAGAGATATATTTGCAAGAAGAGGGCAAGAGAATATGAAGAAATATAAAAGAAATGATTTGAATGAAACGAAAAGTATAAGCAAAATATTTTTAAAAAGGACAAGAAACGAGAAAAGGGGTGGGGTGGGAATGACCATAAATAGTGTCTCGTTTGTTAGTACAGAATATCTACAATTATTGTAATTAATATTAAAAATCGAAAGATGTGCGTAAGTCAACCGACAATCACTGATTTTTGTTTAGTCTTTCTCTGATATAAATTTTAAAAATCAGTGAGCAAAACAAAAAACATGTAAATTTCAATGTTATTGCATATTACTCTTATCTTTCCTTTCGTGTATGCAGATGACATTTTTTCTTTATTTGTGGCTCCATGACCTAAATGAACGCCCTTCAATGTGACAGCTGTTTATTCTAATTAAAATATTAAACTAAATGTCAAGGTAGGAAAGCGAGTTTCTACTGGAGACAAGAAAGAAGCAAACGCTTCGATGAGAGAGGACAGCAAACAGACATTTTGTGCAGTTTGTGTGATAATGTCATAATATTTGTGATATATATATATATACAATGTTTAAATTGAATGCTTTTGGGACCTGGTGAGAAATATTTCTTGTTTCAGTAAATATTTATGGAGTGTACGAGACTGAAATAGTTCTTTAGTAGGAGGGTTGATGATAGCTATCTGTCAATAACGAAATCATGACTCTTTTTCAGGATTTATTAATAAATAGTGTATCTTAAATATGACACACGGATGATTCTTACTCTGAAAGCTAAGTGGATTTAATTCATTACAAGATAATAATTCACGAAATATTAGCAAAAAAAAAATCATAATAAAAAAAAATGTATTCCGTCAGCGAAATGCAAGCCTCTAAACATTATTGTTTTGGCCATGGCAAGAGGTCATAACCTCATTCTCCTGTGTCTCTTTGAAACGCTTCATTAGCTTCTGCTCAATGGTTGCGGTGTGAACGCCAACAGTTTGAACTCAGGTAAATCTATGTTCTTCCCAATAAACAACAATAAATAAATCAGCAACGCGTTTCTGTTATAAGAATGTAATCAGCGGGATATGTTTTGTTAACTTGTCAGATTAATGTTTTGTTTTACTGGAATGTAACCATTTAAAATTTTATCCATGATTTCTTGTTTTTTTTTTTGTCAGTTACTACCGTTTTTAATGTTCGTTGCTGTAGATTGTGCATCTACTCGGTGATGACTTTGCCCTACAGTGCGAGTAGAAGTTGTGAGCTACAATGATTGCAAAAGGTTTTTCAGTGGCGATTCTTTTTTTAAGAACAAAATTATCTGTTGGTTTATTTTGTGGCTGCTGGTAGATTGTAAGTTATCAACCATGAGCCACTTGGTGCACGTGTCGCTAATAAAGACCTGAAGCCTGTAGTCTGCCTCGTTTCTTGAAGCAAAAAGGATGATGTGACTGTGTAATGTGCGATGTTAGTAATTGCTAACAGCCCTGATGATGATAGGATGGCAAATTGAGAACGAAAACATCAAAACACATTTAAAGTATACCGCTTTGATGCTGATTCTTCTTTTGACAAAAAGCTTAACTGTCCTGTCATACAACCATACAGACCACAAAGCTGATTTCCGTACCAATCTATTATTTTTATTGCTTTACATCATTATATCTTGTTTTTGGAATGTAGTTGGTGAGCACTGCTAGCTTCCTTTCTATGTGAACACTTCATTTATCTCATACTGAAAATACATTCATCATTTACTCTTTGAACATCATCTGACTAAAATTGTTTTGACGGAACATTTTCCCAACTTGTCAGCCTAGCCAATAATGTAGCCAGTAACCGAGCTACAAACATTATAAAATGTCAGAGATCTTATAGGAATGTGAGAAAAACAAGACAAGACATGAAATACATAAAATAAAAAGAAATAATAATAATAATAATAATAATAATAATAATAATAATAATAATAACCAAAACAAAAAACAAAACAAGATTAAAAATAAAGCATTCATAGAAATGGTGAGATGAAATCAGATCAGACAAGTCCCGCATCTTTGGCCATCCCGTAGAAGAGGGATGTCTTATCCGCCAGGAGGTCGCCTGGCTTGGAAAATTCTTGGACCACTCCAGCATCCATTACCATGATTCTGGACAGATAATGAGTTAAAATATGGTGTAAAGCGTATAAGATAAGGAAGGATATAATTAACAATCTTAGAAAATCCTTTATGAAAGAAAGTTACTTCATATTGTGTAGCATAAACAAGACTACAAGCTCACTTTGTGTTTATTGCTTATAACCAAGTAACTCTTTTCAATCAGAGAAAAATTATTGTATCCCAGACCTGTCATAATCCATGATGGTGTTGAGTCTGTGCGCAATTGTGATGACTGTGCAGGTGCTGAAAGCAGAACGGATGGTGTTCTGGATGAGGACGTCCGTCTCCATGTCAACAGCAGCTGTCGCCTCGTCCAGCACCAGGATCTTAGTCGGTCTCAGCAGAGTTCTGGCCAGGCAGACCAACTGGCGCTGTCCAACACTGAAAGTTCATTTTAATTACTGTAGTACAAACACTGCAAATATAGTATCCGAGGCAAATTATCCTCCCAGCAAAATGCCTCGGTCATATTATGGTAGAATGTATTGCCAAAGTGTTATAATCTTTCAGTATTGTCAGTTTGTTTTCATTGACAGAAACATCACCAAGTCTCACTCGAATGAGTCCTACCTGAGGTTTGCTCCTTCTTCTCCGACTTCGTACTGAAGGTCTCCATTCATCTGAGTGACTGCGTTCTTGAGGTGAGCTCTCTCTAGTGCAGTCCACAACTGGTCATCGTCGTACTCATCAAAGGGGTCAAGGTTCATTCGTAGAGTTCCAGAGAACAACACGGGATCCTTTCGAAAAGAGGGGAACAACCACATGGAAAAATGAAATCCATCGTTCTTCCAAAACTTTACATTTTTCAATTATAATAAACCATGATTCACTAGCACCCACATAAAGATTCTGACGCTCATAGAAACACACACTGGATCGTAAAGATACAAACTCATATATATATTATGAAGTGAATTGAAGAATAGCAAAAGCTCTGACAAATAACAATCAAGACCAGGTGAAGACTTCTGACACAGAAGCATGCCCACCTGAGGAAGGATGGTGAGTTTTTGACGAAGATCGTGCAGTCCCATGTCTGCAATGTTGACATTATCAATCCAGATAGCTCCTCCTGCTGCTTCTATCAGGCGGAACAACGCCAGGGTCAGCGATGACTTCCCTGCCCCTGTCCTTCCGACAATCCCCACCTATCAGGGGATTTATGTTAATCAAAAAGAAAAGAAAAATGCAACAAAAGAAAAAAAAAAAGAACTATGTAACCTTACTTGTCCTGAGATATTTGTCATAATTTATTCTTTCTGTGATTTAACAATTACAACCTGTTTTCTTCAAGACCAAAGCTGCTCTTGCCTTCCCTCAATCATTTGCTAGTAATATCTCAAACTCTACTGTCATGAGGCAAAACTTCGTAAGCTTTTCTTTTCTCTCTAAATAAAAAGTACCTCCCTGTCCATCCCAATCTTCATCTGGGCTTGATATTTTTTTTGCAATCACTCTTTTGACTGTCACGCAATAAGCGAGGCAACTCTGACCTTCTCTCCGTGTTTTATGGAGCAGTTAACTCCCTTCAGTACCAGCTCAAGGCCTGGGCGGTATCGAGTCCGATAATTTTCAAAAATGACCTCGGCCTTTTCTGGCCATGAGGGGGGAGGTCGTTTATCTGGTAACACCCACTCAGCCTAAAAGACACAAGAAAAGAAAAATAATAAATATATATAGAGAGATAGGGAGACACGTACTTTAAGGCTAAGTTATTCACGAGGATAAGTCTACAAATAATCCTACCTGGGGGGAAAAATATCAAATTTTAAATAGGTAGTTGTTTCTTTGTTTCCATGTTATTTCAACCATCACAAACAGACATATCTTTTAAGCACTTTGATCCAAACATTAATCTTTTGTAAATGAACGAGGATTATCTTCAAAATATGGGATGTAGCCCCTCTGTTTCTTGTCAACGCTCACAAAAATTACAATAACAGATAAAAAGTGTGGGTCTCTTTTTCGCACTTTCTCTCTAACTGCATGACTAGCAGAGAAATTATGAGAAAATAACGAATGGTTTCGAACCTCCTTCTCGAGCTCTGAGTACTCCTTCAGTCGCTCTACAGACACGATGTTGGTCTCAAACTCACAAATCTGCCTCGTCATCCACGTGAGTGTTCCTGACACCTTTAAATAAACATTTAATGTTGAAAGTAAAGGTCATGTTGAATATTGTATTAATTGAGTGCTGCATTTTTGGAGAGAAATTTGAATGCAAAATATTAGTCGGATCTGGAGAGAGAAATAAATCACAAAGGAATGGGTCAGAATTAAAGGCCAGGATATAGTACACCTTAAAATATATTATAGCAGCCACTGAAAAAATTATTAGAACCACAAAGACGAATTTGATTCTGTGACCAATGATGTTTATAAAATTTAAAAATCCAACTTTGCCAAAAATTAATAGAACATACAACTAAATAATACCTGTAATCTATACTTCACATTCTATATTATTGCAAGCTGCATAAGAAATATCAGTAACATAATATATATTTAATAGCACCAAATATCTTCAGTCGCAACTGTGGCGAACTGCCTTTTAAAAAAAACAATAAAAGCACTTCCACACACATCACACAGACATAACAAATCACCTACTTGCGGAAAAAAATATCAATTTTTCAGTTGCTACATAAGGACTTGTCAACATAACAGGGACAAATACCTGAAGAGCGTAGGAGACAGACAAGCCGGCATCACCTGCGTCCTTGTCGATAGCGATGATGGAGAACACAGCCGATGCAAACACAACAATACCAGCGAGAATGTCCAGGTTCCACTGGAGCCACCTACAAAAATTGAAGAAAGACCGAAAGACAACGAATAAGCCAAGACGGACGTAAGCAAAAGATCTTGAAGATGATCGAGGGAATGATCAAGGGAACAAAATAGAATTGAATTAAAAAACATAAAACAAAAAAACAAACAAAAAAACTAAAAAGAAACAATTAAAAAGGATTCAAGGGAAAAAAGTTTAGAGCTGAATAAGCACAGAAATAACAAACAAAAAAAACTGAACGAGCGAGTTATACATATGGAAGGGTTTGGCCTTTCATAATAATGAAATGATGATGAGGAGGATGATGAGGATGAGGAGGGGAAGGATGATGATCCGTTTCAAGTCGTTGATCCTTCATCTGACGCCTCCGACGGGTGCACTAACTGTGGGAAACCATGGCGAAGAAAAAAAAAAAAAAGAGAAGCTTTACCTGACGGCAGCCTGGAAGGCGAAGAAGAACACCTGGTTGTGGTCCACCCTGCGTTTGCACTCCTCCATAAACTTGCTGGAGACGGAGTAGGCCCGGATGGAGGCGGCGCCGTTGAGTGTTTCGCTGAACAACGTGTAGATGGGCGACCGCGTCACCGCCTCCAACCGCTTTAACTGTCTCGCCGACGGAACGTAGAATCCCTGCAAGAAATCACGTTACGTTTGCTTGCCAATCAATCAATCAATCAATCAATCAATCAATCAATCAATCAATCAATCAAAGCGCCTCATTAAAATTCAGACACTAATCAATTAGGCTTAAGCCTACCAGTGTATTTTTCAGTGGTTAGAAATAAGAATTTCAACCAAATTTCCTACTCACTTCATATTTTGTTAGGGTTTTCATTCTGTCAGCAGGTTTGAAAAAGTTTACACATTCAGGTTATAGAATATGATGTACTATTTCTGTCGCGGTATTTTCGAGTTTCTTGGTGTGAGGAGGTGAGTCAGACTATTTTTTTTTAACCGACGACAGCAGGTGGTTCGTACTACAGCAGTATCTGTTAGCATACCTGGACGAAATAATACAGCACGAGGACAGGAAGGAGGATGACTCCGGACATCGGGGTCTGAATCATCACCACGACCAGTGTCAGCAGCACGATAGCGAAAGTCACCTGAAAGGGGAGATGATGAACATGACCGTCTGACGATGAGGTGACTTGTAAGGACTTAATATAATATTTATGCATGGACAGTTTTTTAACCCCGGGTACGCACTCATCTGTTCGCGAGAAAGACGCTTCCAAACATCCATATTCTGCCCTGTATATAAAAGCAGATTTAATCTGCAATGTCATGCACGAGTATAATAAACTTATGTTGCTTCTCGTGAGAAGAAGACGATATAAGCGGATTTCGTGAATATTTTTCAATGAAGCCATTTGCTTCAACAATAATTTGTAACTCGGGTAGGTCTTTAAAATCCCGTTAGAAAGGGCAGTAACTCACCACGAAGTCGCGGACGATCATCGGGAGGTTGTTGTCCACCGTCTCGACATCACGTGACGCCCGGTTGAGGATGCGACCGATGGGTGTGGTGTCGAAGAAGGCCATGGGCGCGGAGGACCCGATCAGCAAAGTTCGCGTGCAGCGTGCGCGCAGCTTCCGCCATTCGAGTCCAGTAGAAGTAGTTGAAGACGAGCAGGAAGAGTGCTGCCAGCAGAAAGCCACAGTTGTCTGACTTGATTCTGACCACGATGCTTTACATAGTGTGTACAGAAAGAATCATTGTGGACTTTTTGAACTAAAATCCACATTCTTACCTTGAAAAATTCCAAGCACTCCATATATAGTCAGGTAGAAGTCGTTGCCCTTTTGCAAGCCCTCCAGGTCTGAGGTCATGGACGCGTTCAGAAGGTTCGGATCCCTGTCCAGTTGTTCAGCCAGAAGTTAGCCGCTACACTGAAGGCTTGGAAGATGCAGAAGCTGAAGAATGCAGTGAACATAGCCAGCATCCCGGCTGCCCTTCCATACACGCCGAACACTTCCCTTTTGACCTGTTACCAGCAAATCTTTATGTTTTACCTGAATTCTATAAATAGCTATAACATCTTGTATCCTCCCTCCCTCTTTCATCCTGATGGTTTGGGGTTTTATTATGAAGGAGTCTCGTGTCACCATTGCTCTAATTGTTAATTGCAAAATTGACTATCATTTTTTTTTTACAATAACCTAAAATGATGATGAGAAATTACTACATGGGAAAAATGAATAGGTGCTACCTGTATTTAATGCAAATAAAATAATAATTCATGTGCACTTTTTTTGAAACTATTTCCCTATGATTAATAGAGATATTAATTTAAAATTGTGCATTATTTTTTTTTAGGAACAGAGTTGAAATTCTAGACGTGACGCTTGCGAAAAAATTGCAGAAAAATGGCAGTTCTTGAACATAAACACAATAAGAAAGAGATTAGGGGAAAAGGAGAAGTATGCGAAATAGAAAAAGAATATGAAGGTGGGCTAGAACAAGGATAGCGAAAAAAAACTATAACAACAGGAATAATGAATTAACAAAAAATATAAATAATTAAAAACTTAAGGATTTATTAGAAGAAGCAAAAAATAAATGAAAGAATAAATTAAAAAACATTAAAACCTCCATCCTCCCCCTCCCCAAAGGATTTGAGGATTCCCCCCACCATGCGTTGTCCTCAATAAAAGAAGAGCTCATGTGCAAAGGAAGCAGCACTCACCTTCCCTGTCTCCAAGGCCTCCACTGTGGTCAGCTTGCCGATGACCGAACCTGCGATCTCCGCATCTTTGTTCGGGACGATGGAGATCGCTGTCGACTCGTCGAGTTCCCGGCGACTCATCTTTCTGGAATGTTGCCGATCATCTACATCTGATCTGTTCATGTAAACATTTCAAGAGAGGCATGATGAAAGACTATTAAATAAATTAATAAACCGACAATGCTTTCCTTAAAACTCACCGTCATTTTTTCAACCTTGAAAATAAAATAAAAAGAAATAAGGAGACAGGGTAAAAGAAAGATAGGAAAGACTAGAATACAGGAACACAGAAAGAAAAGAATGAATAAAGAGTGTTGAACTGAAATGAAAGGTACTTCTAATTAGGATAAATGGCGTTTCAAAGGACAACTTGAAAGTATGACAAGTCAGCTGTAGCTCTGATGACAATGCTAATGACGAACACGATGAAAAAATGATCAACAACAATGATAATAATAACAGCAAGAAGAACAAGCTTGAGGTGATTAACCTGAGAGTACTTACCTGAGCGTACTGCGTCGTCGTCGTCGTCTGACATCATACAGTTCCTCCCCAGAGGAGGCTCCGTCGGAGGTGACATTCTCAACCTTTTCGCGGATACGCTCAAGAATCTCTCGAACTGAAAAGTGTCACAGCAAACTGTACACAATCAACAGTTTTCTCATACAAATTAAAAAATTAATGAGTGGTAGTCCAAAGACTGCTTCCATGTACATATCAGAAAATATTATTAGAGATATAAAAGTGCACGCACTAACCTTGAGGATCATTGTCCCCATCATCAGTGCTTTCCTCCGCGACCTCCGTGAGAAAGGTTTTTAGGAACTGGGCGAACGGTCCGTTGTGTGAGAGCAGCGCTTCATAGCTGCCTCGTTCTGAAATCTTCCCGTCCTGCATCACGATGATCTCGTCCACCATGGGCAGCCAGTGCACGCCGTGCGTCACCAGGATGCGAGTCTGTAACGTCACATGTGACATTCACTCACTTGTTCTGTCTCATCAGACTTCACACGGGGATGTGGAAAACTTATTTTTTTCTTAGATTCTTTAAGTTTGGAAAATTAATTGTAACGAAGACATTTTTAAATGGGCTTTCCTAGGGTCATTTGCGAATTTTAATTATAAATGCATATTTTTAAAACAAACCTGTAAATATTGTTTATCAACAAAAAGCACGAAAAAAAATTGAATTTGTCCAATATAATATTCTGTTGACAATAATAGACGAGTGCTTTGTATAATAGAGGTTTTTAAACACTTTACAAATATTTTAAGGTTCTACCCAAACATCCTTGTTGAACAAGTTTTTGAAAAAAGTTTTTAATGGACTGCTTTGTGACTTTTCTCAACTTTAACTAAAGAAATAAGGAAGAGTGTTTGACCAAGTTTGACAAAGATTTTGTATAACCCCAATGTAGAAACTTTGCCAAGACTTGTTTTAAATGTGCATCCATGTGTTCTGGTCACTAACTGTCTTTGCTACAGACAATCCCTGTAACACCTGTCTTAGGATTAACGCTAATGTTTCACACCTTTCCTTGCAGTAGACCCGTGGGTCCAATGACTTTCTTGAAAATAGCTTTGCCCACGTGGGAGTCCACGGCACTGAGTGGGTCATCAAAGAGGTAGACATCTCGCTCACTGTACACGGCACGTGCCAGACTCACGCGCTGCTTTTGTCCGCCACTCAGGTTTATCCCCTTCAGGTTCGAATCCCCGTGAAAGAAAAATGTATCACAGTCATAGCAGTTAAAGGCAACAGAGCAGGAAAATTAATAATAATCTTAGTCTAAAATAAAAAACAAGCAATCCTAATATAACAAGAATAATAAAACTTCCAATGAAATAATAACAGAAAATTAAAAAAAATTATTTTTAGTTTTCATCCTGTGACATATACCTCTTGCTAGCTTAGATAAGAGATAATATCACACACTAAAGTGAACTTTATCTAAAGAGAAATTTATGGTAGGTGTTGCAGACCTTCTCTCCTATTTCTGTCATGTCTCCGGCAGACAGGATGGTCAGGTCACGCTCGAGCTCGCACGCTTCTAGCACGTGATTATATTTCGAACGGTCGTAAGGTTTTCCGAACAGAACGTTGTCACGTAGTGTTGCATTTTGGATCCACGCTTGCTGGGGACGTAGGCCATTAGTTCCCTGAATGTTATGGCATTAAAAAAAGCAAATAAGTAATTGATTAGTTAATTGGTCAAGAATCTAACATGATTGACAAGTCAATAAAATTAACAAACAACATAATTGTCAGGTTAATTAAAAAGAGCTAATGACTTACAGGAACAAAACAAAACAGTGAGTAGAAATCTGTCAGAAAAGTTATGGATCAATTAACTGTTCCGAGGTTTGTAATTTTGGTAACTTAAAGAACAATAATGAAAATTTGTCAAAGATCACAAAGAATTATTATTTTAAAACAAAGAAGGCAGTGAAATCTCTACTACTGAGGCTAACACCCATCCCTAAAAAAAAAACAAAAAAAAAAAAAAAAAAAAAACAAAAAAAAACAAACAAAAAACAAACAAACAAACAAAAAACAAACAAAACAAAACAAAAACCTACAAATCAAATAACTGACTCCCCAGTCCGCCACCTCCATCCCCCAATACACATCTTCATCAGATGCTGTGTTTATTCTTACTCTCGTTGTCACTGTGCCTTTCAGGACCTCCATCTCCCCCAGTATCGCGCTGATCAGCGAAGATTTTCCGCAGCCCACAGGACCGACAACAGCCACCAGCATCCCGTCTTCAACCTCCAGGTTGATGCTGCGACAACATTTCATTCAGTTACAGTCTGCTCGCAGTCAGTATTGACAACAACAGTTCGCCGCATCCACGAGGCTCACGGCAACAGTTCACAGTCGTGATCACGGTGTTCATAGCAAAATATTTAGTTTCACATGTGGTGTTCACAGCAAAAAAATGACAATAATAGTCTCAAGATTAACAGCAATTCAGTTACAGCCACGGTTCAGTCGTAGTCACCACCTTAATGGCAACAATTCAGGGTTAAAGGTCAAAGATTCACAATGGGATTTCAGACAACTGAACAACTTACTTCGTGAGGGACGGACTGGAGTTTCTATCCCAGTAAATGTTCCATTCTGGACTGAGATTGGCTTTTCTGAAAACAAATTTTCTTTTAAATTACTGACTGCTGTGACTTCAAGATATGTGGTGCTGCAGAAAAAAAAAATGAGAAAGAAGAGGTCTGATTGGAGGATAAAAAAATAATTTCAATAATGATGAAAAGTAAAAAAACCAAAAAAAACAAAACAACTAAATCAGACTTTCTCTACAAGGCTTGATGCTACTTGTGAGGATTATAGCGATGAAGATGGAATATCTAACCTGCAGAATCATCACGGTTGACAGCATTTGGATCCAAGTCATCCGAGACGAGAAAGCGATTGATCCGTTTGATTGACACTTGAGCCTGTTGACAAACAAACACACAAAAACAATGTACCCCGACTGTTTGTTTCTCCACCTTACTCATCTCTACGTTCCTTCGTGCTAACTGTGCATGTGAGGAAGAAAATGATGTGACATAGTCTTGTGTCATGTTAGGAAGGAAAGGATGTGACATAACTTTGTGTCATGTGAGGAAGGCAATGATGTGGCACAAGCCAGTTCAACCTGGAGGACATACATGTACCTGAATAGTGTACATGATCATGGAGGAAATCAAGGTGAGCGGGGGTCTCAGCAGGTTGAACAGTGACAGGGACACAAAGGCCTTGCCGGGGTCCAGATAGCTGTTCCGGTCCCACAGCACGTAGGTTGCAAAGGTCACTAAGGTCACCTGCAGACAGAGCGAAAGATACCCAAACTTTCTTTTTTTCTTAATTTTATTTCGATCTTGAATCAGTTTTTTTTTCTCTTGACATCAAACTTTTATTCTTCTTTCTTCTATTCCTCCTTCATTCTTTAAATCTTTATTCTTAATTTCTTCTTCCTTCTTTAATTAATTTATTCATTCTTTTTTCAGTTATAACCCAGCTTGCCACGCTCGACAGTCAGTCTGTCATACAGGTGGATATAATTATATAGTCATTGAGGTTTGACCGCCTCACCAGGTAGGGTGCCATGTCCCAGCTGAGGCTCATGATGGTGTTGAGGAAGGCCAGCTTCAGCAAGATGCCCACCTCCTTCGCCCGCACGCTTCGTATTTTCTCTCGGAAGGAAGGTTCCCACGCGTACAGCTTCAACACCTGGCGAATCAGCGACACAAATTAACTTTTTCAGGATTTGAATTTTTTTTCAGGTGAAATGATACCGCGTGACCTTATAGTCGTAGGGCAGGAAGGGGAACCCTTATTTTTAACACGGTTGGGCTCCGCCTTGCGCATGTCGTGTCCTAGACCCGGTGGACCACTCACTTCTTCTACCGCCTATAGTCTATGAGGCTACTTTTTCTTCAAACCTTAATAAGTATTAGAGGAATATTATGGTTTTCTTTTCATAAAATTTCCACACCTAACAAATTCAAACTTTAGAATGTGAGTACAAAATATCTTTAGTGTGATGCAACAGCTTAATTATCACCTTGATGCCGTTTAGTATCTCGTTAAACATCCGGATGCGAGTGTCCTTAAACTTTAGGCAGTTGTTCTGCAATGTCCGCTGCTTGGAAGCCACGTAAGAGTTGAGAGGGATGAGGCACGCCAGGAGAATCACACCGACAATTATGGAGGGTCCTTAACATAAATGGACCACCAGAAATCGTTATGTCAGATATAGATATTATACGTTTAGATATACTTTGTATCGACTGAAAGAAATCGTTCCTCAGGAAAGCAAATTCTGTTATTAATTATAGAATGACATTAGTCGATAGTTTTGGATTGTTTGCTGATTGATAATTAAGAAGTAGTAAACAAAAACAAGAGTGGAAGATTGAAGAGGAGCAGTCATGGTCTAGTTACCGATCGTCAGGTACAGAAGCACTATGGAAACAATGATCTGTATAGGCGTTGTCATGGCGAAGAAGAAGATGTTGAAGAGATCCTGGATCCTCTGCGCGTCGACTGACATGAGGTTGACGATCTCGCCCACCGTGGCGGCGTTGCGAGCTGCGTTGTTCATCGTCAGCGCCTGTCATGTGATGTCATGTCATGTCACAAATGTAGAATCAGAACACTGACATAAGAGTCATGGCACGTGACAAAATAATAAATAATACTCGCCTATGCTGAATTTTTAAGAGTATTAAGAAAACTCATAGAACTGAGCAGTTACGGAAGAATGTTTCACTGAAGTTGATAATAAAAACAATAGTTTTTTAAAATTAATTAAATAAGAAAAAAATTTAATATTAAAAAAATTAAATAATTATTTTAACTTCTAAGTATAAATCATTGGTTGATTATTATTTATTATCATTCCATTATAAGTAATAAGATAATTAGTGCTTTTTAATTTTTTCTTCATCTTTATCATGCCTCAAGATCATAAATCAAGGGAAGGCTTTTATCGGGATTGGAACTATGTTGGGACCTTGTTGTAGACCGCGCTGACGAAGGTGGACTTGATCTGGATGCCGATGCGGGAAGACCGGAACATGGAGTGTGCAAAAACGAGCGACTTGACGGGGATGCAGAGGAAGATGACGAGGGAGACGAGATAGGCCTGCCACTCTTTACCTGGCAACCTTTCGCTCAAGAGGCTCATCAGAACTCTGTAGGAGGGGCAGACCAAGTGAAACAAATCAAACAACCGTGACAAAGCAACACATGGCTGAATGTGACATTTACACACATACTGTCTCTCTTATATGTATATATGTTAAATATTTTAAGTTTAATATATGTGTATGTTTGTGTGTTTATGCAAGTGTAAGGATGTGTAGTTGTTTGAGTGTGAGCGCGTGCGTGTGTTTGGGGACTGTAAAAGGCGCTAGTGTCCAGACAACTAGTCTTTATAAGCTGTTGTTATAATTCGGGGTATTTCTACAAATCTTTGATTTAACGACCACTAAGCCCGTGAGACCCCAGCGGGTGGACAACATACCCAAGTAGAAGCGGGGTTGACAGGAAGATCAAGTCCGCGATGACCTTCTGAACAAAGGAGACCATGAATGGCCACCCGTACAGTCTGACTATTACCCTCAGGAGACTCGGGTATTTTCTGTCTTTGCCCTGAGTGGAATAAATAAATAAAGAAGGAAATCATGAAGCAAAATATAAATTAATAAAACAGTCATATCACTAAAGC
This sequence comes from Pomacea canaliculata, assembly GCF_003073045.1. Classification (NCBI taxonomy): domain Eukaryota; kingdom Metazoa; phylum Mollusca; class Gastropoda; order Architaenioglossa; family Ampullariidae; genus Pomacea; species Pomacea canaliculata. The sequence continues at coordinate 2,293,958 of NC_037596.1, forward strand.
ACAGAGAACACTCAATTGTTCTACATTTGAATGTTTTGCATTACACCTGTTCACCAATCTATGAGGGTGGGAAACGCATTTTAAGACAAGAAAATTATCTTTGCGTTGAGCAATATATCTTACTACACAAGATAGTTTAATTAATAACACAAAATTTCAGTCGAATATTGTTTTTTTGGCACTGTACATTTTTCCTCAAATAATTTATGGCATGATAGATATTAATTGCTCAATTCAGAGACACGAAATTAATTTTTTTTAATGTGAGCTTTCTGGAATGTTCTAGCTATTCTTATTTCTGTGTTTTCACGAGCACTGTTCATTGAAGTAGTTTGCATGTCAAAAATCAAGCTAATGAAGAGAGACTGTAAAGGCGTTTGACGCCGCTGACCTCAGGTGGGGTCAGGTTCGTGGAGTACCCGCCACCCGGGGTCTGCTTCGCCAGCAAAGACGTTTTCTCGGTCGCTTGGGATGTCGCCCCATTCATGTCGGCCACCCCGTTGTGTACAGGCTCCACGGATGTCAAGTCCAGTTTATCTGCTCCAGGCTGAAACTTTCTTTTTTGTTGCTACAATATTCATAGCAGACAGAGACAAACAATCAGTTTACTGGACTGCAGGAAGTTAAACTGTTTTCTATTGAAAGACCCGTCTACTGCCAAAACACATCATTCCAAATCAGAGTGAAGAAATCTCATTGTGATGATGTATATAGGCCTGAACTTTCAGAACGAAGGGGGATATTTAAACTGGTTTGGCGAAATGCTTACTTGTACTGAGGTCAACCAAGGCATTTCAAAGAAAAATTATGTATTCTTTGTTGAACTTCGACAAGTGGAAAAGAAAGCAGCTCAGTAAACCCAGTGATAAGCAATACAAGAGTGCTGAGTATACTTTAACCATAATTTTGGGAAACAGTTTCTGAGCTTAACATACAATTAAAAGTTTACTCCCATAAAATAAAAATAAAAAAATTATGGTTGTACTATTGACAAAAAATAAAATTAAATAATCATTGATTAATGGTTTAGCTGACTGTCGATCGTCGGGTTGTTTCCCCTTTGCTCGGCTCATGTTCTCACCTGTTGATGAGGGCGCATCTCCTCTGCTCCTCTTTCCACATTTTTTCGAACTTTGGCACCTGGGTGGTTGTTTGATCTTGAGGTGGCAACTCCCACAGCTCATTTTCCTCTAGGTCCTTTTTATATCCCTTAATTACAAGACTGAAAAGAAAATATTAGTTATGTTTTAAATACTTTTTGGTTGAATACAAGTAAAATGTACATACAGAACGATATCTATATAATTTCAAGCTGTTTACATAAACAGGTATGGATATATGTGTGAATATCTTTGTGTGTGTGCTTACGTACGCACCTTGTCATCCACCAGTAGAAGAGGTATGATGGGAAGGAACACGTGGTTTCTGGACATGGCATCTATAGAGTTGAAACAATAGTTTTTTTTTAAACAAATGTGCTATTTTTCATAAATTCATCTTATCAAAGAAAATTTCAGTGTCTAAGAATACTTTTACTAACACATCTAACTGCTTTGATTTAAGTCTTCTTGAAATTGTTGTAGCGAGGCATTATAAAAAATGTATGTTAATGTTCTAACAAGGCAAACTAATTGACAGTCTGTGCTAAATGGATTCTTTGGATACATACTTGTAGCCTTCATTCACGCACAAACTCTCTCTTAGTCACTAACTCACACATATACACATACAACACACACACATACACACTTGCACACACACGCATCCACTTTCGTTTTACCCCTCTCTCTCTCACACACACTTCATTACCATGCATGTATGCGCATATACTTACGTATGTACATACATACACGCAGGAGTGCACATACACACTCACCCACGCAGGCACACACACACGATCGCACGCTATGACCTCTGACACTACTTACTGGACCGACTCTTTTGTACTCGGATCCACCCTGGGTGTCGTTGAACCCTGTCAGCACCAGGCCCAGAATCCTGAGAACTAAACTTAAGGTCAAGACGACGAAGCTCAACAAGTCGTCTTCGTACGTCTGTCATAAAATATGGAATGAGAGGACTCAGGGTAGACAACTTCAGACCAAACATACTGATGTTGATTATTATCACAATCATCCTCGTTTTTCCTTTCCTCAGTGTTTAACGTAAATTAATAATAATAATAATAATTAAAAAAAAACAACAGCAATAATACTTATGAATGTACTAGAGTGATGTAGTACACTGTTAGCGGCGCTCGTTGATCGTAGGTACGAGTCACGTACTTTGTTACCGGATAATTAACCGATGGGTTTTAGAGGTTGAAACTTACTGGCTAGTTTTATATCGCCTATATCTATCGAGAGCTGAAACAAAACTAAACGCGAACCATTCAGTTTTGTCTTTAAGATCCTTCAAAGAAGCATGAAAAAGAAAGAAGAAAGAAGTACTTTCTGGACGATCATCGTGTAGAATGGGACGACAGCGCAAAGGGAGGACAGAAGCCAGAAGAAGAAGGCCACTGCACGCGGCTGGGCTCCCTTGATTCTCTCGTACTGACTCAACACGCCCATGACCACCTGGCAGAGACGAAGGAGGAGATAAAGGTAAAAGCGCTGTAGCCTTGTGGCTGTCAAAAAAAAAAGCCACCCCCCGCCAAAAAAAAATAAATAAATAAAATAAACAAACCCATCAAAAAAGGTTGACACACATGTCTAAGAGTCAACACTTTTATACCTTAACTCCGAAACAAACACAAAACAATTTAAACTTAAAAAAATGCCATCTGAATGGCATACCCTACATAAACAGCTGTTTAGAAACATGCTGGTAAGCTGGTAAGCTTTCCACCTGCTACATATATATAATATTTATTTCTTACATATGTGGCAATGTCGATGCCATCACCAAGAAAAGCAGCTAAGGATCTGCTGGAAGCCTTCCCATCAGTCCTCAGGATGAGCGTCACAAAGGACAGGAGGACCAGAGCGATGCAGCAGAACTGTCAGCAGAGACATGAAGAGGCATTAGGTTGAGTGGTTGAGTGACTGATACAGGTTGTAGTCGTGTGGCAGGTGATGCAACACCTCTCTGAACAATTTAATGTCATAAATTTGGTAACAGATGATTTTGAATATATCATTTCGTCACCATTATACTTAACATCCTGTATGCCCATTCGTCCAGTCCGTCCGCTACTTACCAACCCTGTCATGCGGCTGGGCACATTGATGACATGTTGATGTACTTACCAGCCTTGTCATGCTGACACATGTCATTGGGTTGGACACATTGGTGGCGTGTTCATGCACGGATGATATGTACACAGGAAGCAGCAGCCACAAGAATCCGCACGGCACCCATATTAGTGCCGTGTGCATAAAGCAGTCCGTGAACTGAGGCCACGTGTTGTCGATGATGAGAGTATCGTTCTGTGGACATGACGTAATAAGCTATTTATAGAATCCAAAGCCAGCTCTGCGTTCTTTGTAGTTTCCACCCTAAGCTATCAACATTTAGTTTGATGAGGTTGAATTGAAACAAAAGGTTTTCGAACGCTAACACTTGCTTTGTCTTGTCTTCAACCTCCCCTCTCATTTTTTTTTTTAAATGAAGGTGGTACTCCTTGACGAATCTTCGAGTCAGCTGAGGGAAGCATGCCGGACAGCACGACTACTGTGACCTCTGCCGACCTCAAACTCACGGCTCCTACCTCGGCTGTCCGTATTCACAATTTTAGATGAACTAAAATTCGTCGAGAGGAAAAAAAGAAAAAAAAAAACTCACCCAAAACTCTCCTCCGCAGAATTGCTCAAATCCTTCCATGTTACTTCTGTCAGTGCTGTTATATACACGATATACACGTGTTGCTCCAAACAGTCATGACCCTGCGCTCCGAGTAACACTTACAAGAGTGACTGCGGTTGAGAGTGACAAAAAATTCACCAAAAACATGAGATCACAGTGAAGGTTAGCATAGAAAACACCTTTGTACAGTTAATTTTTATTTACATCATCTACATCACCATCAACCATTATATTTCCAAAGATTACTAGAGATGTGTGTTGATCTTGCATAACGCTTTCTCAATAAGTGAAGGATGTTCTTTGACCTGAGATGAAGGACTTTTAGTTGTTTCAATTTTTTATTGCACACAACTTTTCTTTCTACTAGCGTTTTTTAATCTATAAATAAATAAATAAAATGTTATTTCTTTTGTAACAGTAAATAGTTCATTCCTTATCTAAAGTCCCATATCACTTAAACTTTCGTGGTGGAATGCAGCAGGCAGAGAAGAACAAGAATAAAACTGATGAGAGTGAGGAGGAGAACAAGAAACAACAAAAACACAAAACAGAAGACACTGTTCAAAGAACGACACTGCCACTGACCTACTTCGTGTGGGTTACTGGTGTTAAAAATCATTAAAATTATTCATGCATTTCATAAAGTAATTCTGTGAGAAGAACTACAAAGGAATACTGTCTGCCAGCAAAGCCAAGGAAAGGATCCACCTATCTGATGAAAATTGTGAAAATAGCAGGGTTTAATCCTACAAAATGTTATCAACCAACGTAAAAAAATAATACTAAAAAAATTAAAAAAATAAAAATGCCAAACTCAGGCTACAGACTAGATAGGCTATACTCACAATTTTTACTTACATCCTCAACAAGAGGTCTTATATGAAATCCGTCTGCAAAACTGGGTCTTCTTTGATCACCTTCTCAGACACACAAATCACTTCCTGTCAGGTAAGAAGTTCGGTTGGAGCAAAAGGCGTTCTCTGTTGAAGTGAATCGACTTATTGAGTGTAATCTACCGGACCCTGCAGGCTGATAACAGTTAGTATCTATCTCTCAGCCCAGTCTCCTGACAACTGATGCTCTGTCTGGTGTGTAGCGGCCTCCGCCTTTGCATATATTACATTCGCTCCGTCTGTGAGGATGCTTTCTCTCGTCCGGCGTGAACGTGATAAAAGGAACAGAGTTTGCCGAGTTCTGCTGGCAGGACTAGTACAGAAAAAACATTTTCAGGCTTGCCAAAACTTCTTTATTCATTTATTTTCCTCCTCCATCTCTCCCCTCCAGTCCTTTCTCTCATTTCCCATCAACCTCACATCCGAAATCCAGGTTGAAGCACTCGCATCCACGCACGTGCTGAGCCCAGAGAACTAAACATCTTTTCTCAGGTGCAAAAGGCAGAGATCCAGTCGATTAGAGATGAAATGGTGACCGAATGCAGCTAGTGTGTAAATGTTAAATATACGGAAAATGTCAGTTATCAAAGAGTACAATCTATATCATTTTAACTTAAACAAATCATCATTGTTGTTATTATCTTTATCATGTGTGCGTGTGTGTTTGTGTGCACTCTCCTCACTCACACCCCCATCCGCCTAAATCATGTGTGAAACAGAAATAAAGAAAGACATTATAGTAGACTGATTGCCGTATTTGTTAGTATGTCATTATGTATGTGGCTTGTGTATATGTAGGTGACTTAAATCTTGAAATATTTCTAAGTATAATTGCATGTGTTGTTAGAAAGTCTCTCTGTGTGAGTTACAACTACAGGGTTAGGGACTAACATAGCCTGTGTTTCTATGGTTAAGCTGCTTCTTTCTTCATAGGTATGATGAGAGGCTGAGGAAAGATTTTGTGTATATTGCCAGGGACTTGGTTTTTCCTGTGTCTATGTTGCTTTTATATGGTAGTATTTTATGTTTTATATATATTTTATAATAAACAAAAAAGAACATTGTCAAAAAAAAACAAAAACAAAAAAATACAAAAAAACAACAAAAAAATAAAAAAATAAAAACGGGGGAAAAAAAAATTAAAAAAAAAAAAAAAATAAAGACAGACTACAGAGGCCAAAATGTGTAACATTTTGAATGACATGCGTGCATAGTTTGGGAAAATAACACTTGCCGGTCAAAGCCCTTTGTAACTGGCGAGTCGTTTGCAGAATCATAAACACTGGTAGTGAATGTTTGACATGTACACCTACTTTACCTACAGTAACGGCCCAGTCGGGGCTAATTGCTGTGACAGATAGCACGTGGTCACACATATGTCACATTCAAGCCTGACATCTTCAGGGGCAGCTTCGCTGAGTCATGCTCACTAACAGGATTGATGACAGTGAGACTAACACACACACACAGACTTCTTCAAATAAGGAAGACTATAAACACAAACAATATTCAGCTCTCTAAAGAAAGTACATCACACAATAGTCATCATCAATAATAACAGCCATACACTTGATACAAAATTTAATTATATTTGACTCAGAAAATGCCAAGCAATAAAGCAATCTTTTAGTATAGCCATAATATTCAGTGCAGAAAATACTTTCAGACTATCCAATATAAATCTTTCTTTTTTTCAAAATTCGCTGATACAGTGAACAAACCTGGATTTACTTAAGCTCAAACGACATCTCAAGTACGACGAAGAAAAATCGTTTAACGTTCATGTAAACATAGAGAACAATAGTTTTAACAGTTCACGCCGAGATCATTGCCCAGACCACACATTGAAGCATCGTCTGTGTGCTGCCTGAGAGAAGAGTTTGTCCACTCGAAATAGGTTGGTAAACGACCTTGTTTTTGTCACAACATTTCATTTTCTGGATGCTTTTACTGAAGCAGACAACAAAAACAACTTACCAAATGCTAGACATACCTCATAGCGAGAACCTTCCTAACATAGTAGAATAGTAATGGAAAAATCTGTCCCCTTCCCCTCCTAACCTATGGTCTGTCAAGAAAATTTCCGAACATCAAAGCAGCAGTAGGCACAAGTATTTTCGAAAAATCAGCGATATTTGTTGGCCGAATAACGGGCGCCGAACTTCCACCGTCCGGGATGAAAGAATGGATTTAAAAAGATGGAGTGAGGTGATTTGTACTTGTCTGACCAGATGGACTCAGCGAAGAATGACCACAAAATTTTTGAGGGGAAAATATTACAACATACCAATAAACATATTAAGAAAAATTACGAAACATTGAAATGATTTATAAGTAGTGATTGAAAGATCGAAACACAGAGAGTGATTCTCTTCTTTTTTTTATTTAAATAAAGCCAAGGAACATTTGAACAACAGCTGGAGAATGAAAATATATGATTAAGGTTACTTTAAAACAAAAGTCTGTAAATTGCAATTTATATTTAGAATATAAACTGTCTTTGGAAAAGTTTATCATGTTAGTATCCGGGCATCGGAGATTCAGGAGGCGGCTGGTGTTGGCAGACACGTGACTTTCTCTGACAGAAGTAAGTTTTGTATGCACTTTCCTTGCCTGTGTCTGAACATAATCCTTGAAGATACAAAAGATTCTGATGTAGTGGGAGAGGTTGTGTCCCTGGAATGGATAGACAGTCAAGAGTTCTCTCGCCTGATCATACCGGCGGACGGCAGTGTTGAGTGAACCTTCAGTGATTGAAGTGTGGTCCACTGGTACAAGGAGGCAGACAGGTGGGTGTATTAAACAATTTTCAGCTTGATGACTATATGCCGGGTTCTGGGGAAAAGGCAGCCATTATATTAATTTTTTTAAGACAACTCAGTTTAATTTGACTTGACACAGTGTCACTATGAAACATTGACACAGGTGACAGTCCAGCTGTCAATAAATCATATCTCAGATTATTATAATAGGCTTTGACCTTTGACCTTATAATACTGTTGCTCGCGGACGCCTGTGAGGTTTCACAAGTAAACAAGTTCTTCTCTGGGTTCATGACATAGCTATTCATCATGCATGACACGTAACTCAAATAATCTACAAGTCTAAATGACAGTCACATTACAATATTATCAAAACAACTGGAACAAAATATACACAAATGTTAAGGTAATTAAAAACACTCACAGCATTTACACACATTGCTGAAAAGTACAACACACAAATCCCGAACCTTATAATATTACATAACCATCCTTTTAAGTAAAACAAACAAAATGTAACATGGACTTTCATAATTAAAACATAAATCAGCCGTATATAGGAGCAATAATTAGTAAAAGATAATACTGAAAGCATACTATATAATATGTCAGTCGTGTCAGTATGTCGATGGGCTGTGAATTAAAATAATTAGCAATGTTTGATAATGAAAAACATATGCTCACTGACAATAAAAATTTACAATTGAATATAAATAATAAGAATATCTAAAAGAGAATAATAACAATAATTACAAAGGAAAAAGAAACAAACGACGATCAATTTGTGAAAAGAAATGATAAGTAGAATAAATAAAACTGTTCATACCATTACGGATTTTAAGTGGGAATAGAGTTTGGGGTATGCAAAAAGTGGAGGAGAGTGGAATAATATGAAAAACGGAAGAAGAGAGGACTATATTTTGTGTATGTGTTCCAGGGACAATAAGAAGTCACAGTAATCAAGTAATCCACATAATGACATTATGGAACGCATCCCGACTTCAGCGTAATCGGAAAATGTTAAAATTCACCGAATTACACAACACGAGACGGTTCTGTGCGACTCTGACATTGACCTGTAACGAATAAGTCGAACTTGCATGAGTAAAGAACTCAAAGTGACAACACCAACCAACAAACCAACCAACCGAACGAACGAACGAACGAACGAACGAACGAACGAACGAACGAACGAACGAACGAACGAACGAACGAACGAACGAACGAACGAACGAACAAACAAACAAACAACGAACGAACAAGCAAAAACAAACAAACAACAAACAAACAAACAAAACAAAACAACATTTACTTAACAATGATATAAGTGATCTTCAAGTATCTAAGACAACATCACAGCTTAAAACAAAACACTTACTTAGCACCAATGACATTAGTATTGTTTTTCAATGTTTACCTTAATATTGTTTTCTTTTTAACACTTATAGCCTGTTTACTCTTTGTACTTTCCTCGTCATTTTTCATCTGTGTTAATGACAGAATCAGTCTTTTATTTTGTCAGATTTCAGTTAAAATTTAAAAAATAAAAATAAAAGGGCGGGGGTTAAGAACTGAGAATAAGAAAATATCTGGATTCATCTTGAAGTACTGTCAGACTATAGCCACACCTCCTTGACTTCATGCCTTACCTCATCCTCACCCTCAACCTCACCCTGGCCTCTTCTTTTTTAAATGATAAACATCGTCTGAAAAATCTGCTTTTAATCTGACAGTCCACTACTATACCCTTGTTTTATGAACGAACTCTCTCTCTCTCTCAGTCTGTATACTTTTTCCAGAAGACTGATAAAATCCTGGTGGCTACGTCTTTCTCAACACGATGCCAATAGTTTCTTACTGTGGGCTGTCACAAGTTTTGAACACCGACTTGGTCCTCCTTTATGCCCTTTACTTACAACAATTTCGCACAGTCACCTGTCCGTAACTACACATTATACCATGAACCATCCTCATTATCCTTTGTCACAACAATCAGCAACATATTCCTCGGCTCATTATTTTAAAAACAAACAACAACCTTGGCATAAACCATCGCCGTGCTTGTGTTCTCGTATCCCTTCACACTACCACCGAGCTCCGTTAATACAATCAGTACTGGTGAAGTCTATCCCCATATATTTCTTTTATTCCTTTACTTAAAATAAACAGAAGTCTCATAAAAATTACATTTAAAAAATTGGGTGAGTGAGTTTAGAGAGGTAGTATAAATAAGAGGAGAGAAAAAAGAGAGATTAGGTAGAGAGGGTGAAGGCACCCTTCACACTATATACGCGATTATTTTCTACTGATACCTATATCATACCTGATACCCACATCATACCTGAGTATCACCTTTAACAGTCGGGGTTCCCAGCGAGCTGAAGCGTCCTGAATAGCATCATATTCTGTCACAGTCATAAAAACATCAACTATACCTTTCCGTTGTAGGCGTGAAAACAAGAAAACAAATATTTTGAAAAAGGTAAACATTTGTTATATGCAGCCATTACTAGTACCATGCTATCACCATGCATTAGTTTCAAATATGCATCATTCAATGAAAGAATCATACTAGTCAATATTATAACAGCAGTCACGTGGAGGGGTGTGGTGTGGGGGAGGGGTAGGAGCAGAAAAAATAGGAATTGGTGTAAGAAAAATGTGATTTCTGTTTTATTTTCGTTTCGCCTCTAGAGGGAACTTGACAGAATACTCCTGTTGCTGTAGTTATGAAGCGAGAGTTAGTCGTTTCCCCAGGACAAAGTGGGGAACGCAAGGAGAATCGTCTTGTTTCCGAAGTTATATAGAGATGTCCAGACCCCGGCAACTACTTCATGTTTCGTAACCCCAGGGCACCTTTGTTACCGCTTTGTAACTATGGCTTCAGTGGTAAAACATGCACAGAGGGTGGATACCGTTTTATAAATTTGGAAACAAGACGCTTGTCCTTGAGTTTCCCATGTTACCTGAGGGAAAAGACTCTCGCTTCATAAATACCACTCCGAGAGGTTAATTCTGTGTTCCCAGGTACCGCCACTAACTGGAAAACATTTCCCATCTTTATATTTTCATCTCATCACTTTCTCAACAAAGAGATGCTGTTTGTGTCAGTCTCAGGGTGCATAATGAACTGACTGGTGGTTTGGGGTCAGTGAGAAGGTCATGGTAGGCTTTCAGACAGAGTACATGACTAGACGGCGTGACCCCAGTCTGAGAATAAACACTTTGTCATTCATCTCCCTTAATATATATCATGACCTAGCCAGTGACAGAATTTCGTGGACCTAACCGGTTTGGGGGAAGTAGACCCATCTGCTGACCTGGCTTAAAATATTTGGTGCTAAAGTTTTACCATGTTATGATTTGTATTTTGACTATGCTTTTTATATTTTTCTTTATGACCCTGTGGTCATTTTTTCGTGAGAAAGAAGCGTAGTATCAACATGCAGGGCAAGTCACGGTTAAATAACAGAAAATACTGGAGATATTGTGCTAAACGTGCCACAATGACTTGGTAACCTTCCCCAAACACATATTGACATTCTTCACTGCGATGGAACAGGTTGTCGGCCCTGATAAGAGTATTCATTTGTTGTTATTGTTTGCAAATATTCGAAATCCTTGATGAAACACCTTTAGTAGCTGACAAGGCTTACAAAACACATACACTTTGTACAATGGTGGGTGTAGTAAATTCGCAGACGTTTGGTGCATGGGTGGATCCACTGCGACACCGCGTTCGACAATGACGTCAGTGACCCAAGGGTCACGTTTGTTTTGCGGGAAAATTACATTCATTAACATTTGACCTGCTGCTCGTAAATGTCAAAAGACACTGCTGAAATGTTCTAAATGAGTATCCAAGCCTTGGTAAAAAAACAAACAGCAACAACAATCCCAACCCCCAACAAATCATCAATGTGGGGGAATCCTTATCAGCTTACGTACATTGCAAAAAAAAAAAAAAAAAAAAAAGGTAATAGGTATTGGATGAAAGAATACAAAGGGAAATTTGAGCGGTGGTGTCATTGCGTTTAATTTTCGGAATACAATTATAAAGCGGTGTGTAGCTTTTTCGCAAGTACTACCTACAAACTCCAGTCAGTCATTCATTCGTCTCTTCACTAGGTACCTGTCATTGGGGGTAGGGGTAGGGGAGCGAAGCACATAAACACAGCACCGGAGACGGACCTAAAGTGCGAAGGTAAGCACCATATGTACTGCACTCTGTGAGCTATTATACAGCATTTCGATGACTTAGACGAAACCTTCTTCGATGTTGTATTTTCGCGTCGCATGCCACAGGTCCGAGAAAACGTATACAGCCAAAAAAAAAAAAAAAAAAAAAAAAAAAAAAACAGGGCGAAGGTCAGTATAGAGATAACTAAGGGACCAGAAGCTGACCTGGAACAACATAGCTAAAATTGCTCTTGACAGGCAAGAATGGAGGTCTCTAGTGCATGCCTTATCTACCATCTTGATAAGAAGATGGTCTCAATAGGAAGAGAGACAGAAAGAGAGAGAGAGAATCAGAACCGCAATTAAGATCTTTTAAAACCCACTCTCTTCAAAAGCCTACAAATTTTTTTTTTTAATGCAACAATTTATTCAACAAAAGAGTAAAATAAGCATAGCTACCAGAGAAAACATAAAAAGATGTTAAGCCGAATTTGAGAGTTACCGGCCCTACTTTATATGTCTTTCTCGTCTGCCTCTCGATCTGGTCATCTACTAGTTACTGCTGGCAAATCAGTCATGTGACATCTTTAACATCCCTAAGTGTGCACTATCATAACACTCCAAGATATCATTTATCGCTTCGAAAAGGCAGCGAGCGAAATAGGAAGAGAATATTATAAAAGAATCTTCCTAACACAGTAATGGTGAAATAAGTCTCCACTCTTAACTTACGGTCGTTGGTATTAATTAATATTTGTGAACATCAAAGTAGACAGCAGATTCAAGTATTTTCCAAAGATCAGCAATATAATAACCAGCATGCCTCTCTTCATTTTCACCCTTCATTGCTTTCTGCGCGGCTGTCAGCGCACCGATGTCTAGTGCGGCCAAGATGGCGAACATTCCTAACGAATAATCTGACAATCATGTGTCAGACACTCACATTTGACTTTAGTCAATCTATCGTAACAAACAAGCGAATAAAGCTAACAACAGTGATTTAAAAAAATCTCAACTGGTCGTAACAAACATTAAAAATAGATATAATAATAAATGCAGACTGTCATATACGGCATAAAATCCATGAGCAAGACCACAGAACACATCATCGAACTTTTTCTCCGCAAAGAAAAATCTGAACACATCTTGTGTGACTATTGTACAAAAATCTGAACACATTATATGTGACTATCGTACAAAACTGAACACTATGTATTGACTATTGTACAAAAGAGATCCCATCAATGAATAGCGGAATACATGACCAAACGCGTTAATAAATGCCGAGAGTAATGGTTCCAATCCCGGGTTTCCCAAGGGGGAAAAAAACCGCTAAGGGATAATAATTATTTCCGGGAGACAATCAAGTATGTAGGTTTAAAAATAACCCAGAAAAATAATATATATATAAACTGAGGACGTTAACAGTTGCTGAAGTTTTTGTTACCATACAGTAATCTTTGTCTTTCTTGTATCTAGTAGCAGAACAGATGAATTCCAGAAGCATCACTTCTTGCACTGATATGAAAACCGGCTTACAGTAGTGTTTTTAAGTACCAAAAAAGCAAAAATAAAAGCAAAACTGGGGCTCCAAGACATGGTGTGTCGATGGATATAATAATAAACCATAATGACTTTGACAAATGACTTATTTGTAATTTACCTTAGGGACTTATCCTAATGATTCCTCCCCAACAGAACAATATTTCTGAGGACGCCTTGTCAATACTGAACACGGAATTAGATATTTTTGAGCAAAAAGCGGATTTCTCTTGTGGGTTTACAAGCATGATAGTCGTGTTTTATGAACGAAAAGAGGGGAAGGTGGGAAGGGATAGAAGTTTGGAAAGGGAGAGGAAAAGTAATACATTGATTTGGTTTGTGACAGCCTGACAAAAGAGAGACTTGGATACTAATAACGTGATATACATAAAGACGGGGGTACAAAAAGTATAATATGAAGAAATATAAAGAAATATATAGTGGCAGTATATTTATACTGATCCAAATATGTCTGCTAACAGTCTGGTGTCGATAAAGGAATGGAGATGGATACTGGCAGAGGAAGATATCAACGATAGATAGAAAACAGACTGATATGACCAACAGAGATCACGTCCCAGCTGCAGATTAGTCGAAATTATTGAAGTGGACATTTCAATGAATTTACAATAGTTTTTTTTCTTACACAACAAGTAAGGCAGCGTCAATGTTCCTCCCACTGACAACAAACTATTCAGTCCAAACAAACTGTTACACATAAACATATTCAGTTCAAACAATGCGTTACAAAAACTAAACGAAACTGCGATTGGTAGAATTTTGCCGTGGACAAAGAGCATTTTTGTCTGAACGAACGGGGGAAAAAACCTAATTCTATCATGAAATTAATATTAATAATAAATAATAATAATAATAATAATAATAATAATAATAATAATAAAATAATAATAATAATAATAATAATAATAATAGAGGCGCCCATTGTCCATAACCTGGCTCATTGCCCTTAACAAAGACAAAAAAAGAAGAAAAATCGCGCGGCTCTGTCTTTGGAGTTAACGGATGACTGTCTTTGTTCCACTGGATGAAATCTTCTTTATAGACCAAGATGTCGACCAAGTACAGTAAAATCTACAGGTTGGAAAGATGTGTCTTTTATGACGAACACGGAAATATTTGTGAACTTGATTAGTATTGAAAGTGTTTATCTTAAACGACACTTGAAATTTTAAAGTAGTCTTTATATATTTGCAATAACTTCTAGTTACAAATAATAAGATAAAACTAGAAGAAACTTTGTTCTCTAATTGTATCAAAGCATAAGTATAGCTGCAAAATGTGTGTGATAAAAGTAAAACTGCCCGTAGGTAATATCAAAGATCGAGTTTTTGAATAGAAACTGAATGACTAAGCTTAGGTATACAAGTTCAAATTTTATAAAGAAACAAATAAACAAACGCACCGTTTCCCCTTCACAGAATCCTTCTCGCTTCCACAAAAAACAAACAAATAAAAAACAACAAGATCACTGAAAAACCGACGAGCCGACGAGCACAATTACTGTACGGTTTGTCAGAATTCGATGAAAACTGTGGAGTAGTGTTTCCCGCCATTTGCCACATGGAACATGCACCTGGGCAAGCAGATACGCGTGGTTTATAAGGCATGCTGAATACGAATAATGTATGCATGTATATCAATACCATGCTACAAAAGCAAAGGCACTCAATCCCATCTTCACACAATAATAGATGAACAACGAAGATGAGGATGATGGGTAGGGTGGGGTTTGCGAGGGCTTGGGGTGAGATGGTATCTCAAAGCTGTGTCGAATACTGAAAGCAGGTCTAAGCAGCAATTACAAAAGTAGAAAAAACTTTAAATATATAATGCGAAGTCAAATAGTTAAAGATGTAGTGGGTGCGATATTTTTTTTTAAATGCTGGGTTTAGCTCAGTACAAAATGTTACCCGAAATCTGAGTGAATAACATCGCTTTGTTCTCGAGATGAGGGACCACAAATAGCACTTTGCACAGAAAAATGGAAAATGTGACATGTCACAATTTGTCTAATTAACATATGGTCTCAGCTCTCGCCTTGTACTTTTTTTTCGACAGCGGGAATATGTCCATGTACACCTTTGAGTGTGTTTTGGACTTTGTTTACGCATGATGTTGGTTGGCGCGCATCTTGTGAATGAATTTTGAGAAATATTTTTTTCTTAACTCTGTACAGTGCGCCCTATTAGGCCTTTAAAACAATTTCCGTCATAGACTTTCACAATAACTATGTAACGTATAATTAAAAATATACTTTTCCAAATCTCATTTGCTTTGAAACCTCTTTTCAGCCACGAGTACAAAAGAGCCCATGTGTACTCAACAGCATTAAATGTTTTCTGAGGATGCATTGTTTCTGGTTAAGGATGACACTGGTGATGTGAAATGTAGCGATGTGAAACGGTAAAGGAGTCTTTGAACACATTTTACAACAACAAAAACAACAAAAAAACTGATACTGATGCCGCTTGCAGCATCAAGTAGAAGAAGGAACGACTGGAGAGCTGAATTCAAAGCTCTGTAAAATGAGAAACTTTCTCTGTCAATGCTTTGGCAACACACGCACCAGACGCTTCCATCGAGAGACAGTCTGCCTCCTAACTCCCAGAAACCCTTGCTCGATTCGAACGAGGTCACGCGGGGTCACTCCAGCGGAAGAGGATGTGGCGTCTTCAACGTGGTGCACGGGTAAAACGTGTGAACTTGACCCTGACCTAACACCGGCAACTGTGTTTGTACAGGTGACGGCGTCTGCGCCTGCGCCAGCACCTGTCCTTGGAGGTCGCCGCGCGGAACGTTGTAAGTGGTCTCCCCTGCTACTTCCGGCGGAAGAGAGGGTGTAAGGTCATGGCGGGATGTGTTCAGGAGGGACAAGTCGCCATCTTCGCTGGAGTCTTGAGCGATGGCGTCGTATGGGGTCATGTAGTGAGACCTCACGGTTCCTGGGATGCGACCATTGGAAGCTGTAAATGAAACTCGGTTGGTTGTAAACTGAAAATAAACTGTAAATGAACGGGAGCAGACGACTTGTACGACTTAAATTTTCCTTCTTTTCCTTCTAACCCTGCGTCTATCTACCCTAACCCGATGATCCTTACAAGTTAATAAATATAAATTAGTCAAGAGGCATGAAAAAAATTCTACTTTTGAAAAACAAATCAAGAACCATTTCAAACTTATAACTACATTCCTTCTTTAAAACAATCTGATTGAATGACACAAGTAATGGTTTAAAAAAATCAAGTATATATATATAAATAATTCTATTTACTTTTCAGAAATAAAGATTTGGAAAAAATTGTCTGCATACACCTTATAGAAATATTTTAGAAATTAAGAAACACATTCCATGATCAAAATCAGAAGCATAGACAGAGAGAAGCCGTGGGCGGGGAAGAAATGTCAAAGGTTTCGCAGGCTTATATATGTTGCAGTAAGGATCATAGTAAATATTGAGAGCAAGTTTTCGCAATCACTGTTGCCTGTGTCATTCCGGTTTAAGTGCATGCACGGCAGATAAAGTGCGGTTAGTGTAGCCATGCCTCTTCGATATCAGCTGGATCATGAAAATAATGATATGATCATTGCAAAGTCTGAAGTCGATCAGTTTGTGCAAATGCAGAAATGTCAGAGACAATGAAGAGAACTATGTGGCCGCCTCCGACTGTCATTAAAAGTGGACCATGCAAAACCAAGAAATGGAAAGTAAATTTTGACAGTTTTTTTTTTTAAGTGGAAAAGGTGAAAATAGAACAAGGATAGTCTTTCTTTTAAGGATGATATCGCCACAGGAAGTAAGTCTCATCAAAAGATAACCAATACCAAGTTTTTTAAGTTGACCCTGACTTTTCGATTTACATCAAGAAAAAAAATGGATTGCATGTTTGCTCGTCACAGTCTTCCAAGAAACTTCTTTATGAAACAAGTAGTAAGCTTAAGCTTTTTCAAAAGTTTTTTTGAATTTAAAAAAAAAAATTGTTGCAAAGGCACAAACTTGGGATTTTATATCATTAGCATTCGGATGTAAATATATATACTTTTAAAATCTCACAATGCTCTCATAGTATTTCCATGCAACATAGCAATATAGCAGCCATGCACTTCGAGAGGGTAGATAATATAAAGATTTGGGGTATTTCAGATTTTTTTGTTTTCAGTCTGTGGCGTAAATTGTTAAAACAATGCCGCCAGGGACCAACGTGTGATCGTGTTTGTTTGTTTTTTCCCCAATCCGCTTACACAAATGCAAGCTTCAGACAAATGCAGGGGAGGGGTGGAGTGTAGTAGGGTGGTATGATACCCTATGGGGAGTTTCCTACATCATCAGGGTGGCCTGATGAACTCGTGTGCTGCTCATTTCGGATGCTGCCTCTGTGTTTAAGTACGGTGTTTACAACAACAAGAATCTGTGAGAAGTAACCCGGCGTTTATTCGCGTTTAACCGACGTACATTCGGCGTTTACACTCCAGCGACCTTTCTTCTCATACATCCGTGGGCACCGCGTTTGTGTGCGCGCGCGAGCGACCGGATGACGTAATGGGGTGGGATGGAGGGTTGTCACGTGACGTGTTGTGAATTGTAGTTACCATAGTTTCGGCTTCTGCTCCGGGTTAGTTTGGGGAGGGGAGGTGGGGGCGGTCTAGGTAGGCTGTAGTGACTCCTAGGCATGCAATGGAGGGAAGGGTGACTACCCTTGCTGGTCATCTTCTCCTCCCAGGAGTTATCCAGCGGCGTGTTGCCTGCCAGGCTGTAGTGCCCCATGTTGGGAGGAGGGTAGTGGTGCAGCTCATGGGCTGCACACCGACCTGCAAACAAAAAAGTCATTTTTATTTAAAAACTGTCCTAGCACACTGATAGTAGCATTCAACAGGTTCCATAACTGCGCAGTCCTTGCTGATTAGTAATAGTAGTTGCGTCCCTTAATATCACATCGCTTTGATTAATTTTATTGTTTATTGTCATTCAGGAGTAAATGAGGCCTGGATAAGCGGGCAGATAATTAGGAACATTAACTAGTTAGATATTATACAGGATTTAGGTTATATGTTGTCTGGATAAATGGTTTTCGAACATCTCAATATCGATGAGATAGTGAAAGAATAAAGTATCTTGGATCTTGGTACTTGTTAAAATAATGAGAAAGGCAAGACTAAGGAGATAAACAAGTAAATGAAAAAAGAGCATAATGTATCTAAAGCAGACAAAAAAGAACATTGTAAGTTCTCTAATAAAATTAAAAACTACAATGGAGGGGAAATTAGTTAAGGTGGAGATGAGAGTAGTACATAACTCATGGTTACGTCTGTGCTTTTTCAAAACCCGCTTCACAAGGGTCACCAAGGAATTGAATTTTTTTCCCGAGTTTCGACAAATAAAAGACAATGAAGTACATAGAGATAATCGGGATGGGGTTGGGGGTGGTACTATTATTATTTGTTATGGTAAACACTTGTATTCTTGGTATTTTCTGAAGTCTTAGCGGTAAGTATGATCCGACCTCTGAACTTTTGCAGGAGAAGAGCCATGGTGATAACCACGAGGACCGTGATGAGGACGATAAGAACGATGAGGACAGTCATTGGAACTCCGGTCTCCAGAACTGCAAGAGAGGAAAAGGCGAGTTACTCTTTAGGCTGCGTTTCGAAACATTTCATGACACATGACACACAGTTCTTGTAATGCTAAGCACACGCACGAACGCACCATAAAAGAGGTTATAGAATGGGTGAGGTCTTGGTATTAAATTCTTACTCTATGAAATACCTCATGACTAAAGCAAACGCCAGTTCTGTTTATTTTTGAAATACTAGAAAGTTATCCAAGGAGAGTTCCTTACTGCCATAATGTTAATAAACATTTCAATTATGTAATTTTTCGTAACTGAAACATGATTTTACCAATGCAACAACAAGCTGAGCATGTGTTCCAAAACTAATCTTTCATCTTGTCACTCACACAGTTAATTATTTTGTGTGCATGTGTGTGCGTGAGTGTGTGCGTGAGTGTGTGTGTGTGTGCGTGTGTGTGTAGAGGGTGGAGAGATACATGGATCTCCACATGCGCATTACTCGGTGCAGTTCAGACAATACCGGAGACATTTTCAACATGAAGAAAATACAACAACCCACGCTCCACAAAATAACCGAAACTTTTTTTTTGCCCCTGCTAATGCGCCGCACGTCTTGTTACCGCAACGGTTCTAATAAGGAGAAGACCGTTAAGACATCACGCACTCGTCTCCTTTGTTCTTTCTGCCTCGTCTCTTTTCTTTGTGCACCTTCAAAGGCCCCTTGTTTTCCAGTAAACCTCCGGGCCCCAGAGAGTGAATTACTTTATCCGCGCTCGAAGCTGTCAAGAGGGAGCCTTCCACCATTCCGCGGCTTCCGTCTGAACGTCTTTGAGCGCTGGAACCAGAGGACTGCCGCCACGTGTAATGAGCTTAATCTCGTAGATTCTCCTCCAAGACGCCGAGACTTTGCGAGCAAGAGAGAGATAATTGAGCGCCTACTCACAGAATCTGCAGCGACATTAAAAACTTCTGCGAAGAAAACGACCGACTAGGGAATGTTCCTAAAGTATTCAAACTCTTAATTTCTCTTTTTTTTTTCTTCCCCCTCTTCTTATTATTTTTCTCCTCGTGTGTATGTGTGTGTGTGTGTGCATGGATCGGCTTACCTGTTGGCGGTTGAAGGACGTTTCCTGTTCGTATTTGTGTTTCGGTGTCATGTGCTGTAACAAAGAAACATCATTCGGTGTAATTAAAGCTAAAAACATTTACTTCAAAGGCTCGTTCAAGCCACGAGTGATCTGTACATGAAGTTAATTACAAAAAGGACCAAATGAAATTAGCTGACTTAAATTATACAAAGTAGTGCTCTAGCATTCTTAAGCCTTTTAACATGAGACATTAAAAGCAACATCTATTTCAGGCATAAACTTCTCTCTCAGTGTGTATGTGTGCGTGCACGAGCGTTGTTAACCTCATCGTCAAAGAGAGTATTACAATCTTACTAACAAAAATAATAATTATAATACACCTCGAGTTACAGACACCAATCTCTGTGCCATTCGCACAGCACACATCTGATAATGTTAAACATCATCAACAACTGGTGAGCAGAGGGCAAAGGTGATGCACGATGTCAAAGTCATGTCCACAGACCGTCGGTTGAGTCGTGAGTCACCAAAAGGGAAATACATTTCTCAAATAATCTGTTCACAACAGCCATGCTTTAAAGAGAGGAACACTCATTTCCTTTAACACACATACACTGAAGCAGCGAATAATTATTGTAATACAAATATTTACCTCTATTTCCCCTCCTTCACCGCTCCCCATCAGTCCGGAAGCTACAGAAACAAATAACTTGTTAATTGAACTTTTTTCTGTTTTGTTAGCTCTTTAACTTTTTTAAATATGATTCTATTCAAGCAGTTACAAGATAGACTACTAGTTACAAAAACATCCCCACATTAAACTGTACAGACTTCATGAAGAAAATACGTTGAATAATTTCGCTCGCCCTCTCTCTCTCTCTCACACACAATGAACTTTGTTCCCTCCAAAAATAAACCGCAAGCTACAATGTTTGAAAGTTAAATAAAACATAAAAATCTCTACCTCGCCCACACCCCCGCATTCTTTTGATATACACTCTAATTATAACTACACGCGAGACATACACAGACACACGCATGCATGTGTACATCCATTTACCTGGTGTTGTCGCCTTTGTTGATGTTGTAGGCGCTGTTGGGAGAAAAAAAAAGTACAATCTTGATAATGGAGATATCAGGGATCAGTATATTTTATAAAAAGTTATGGTATGAAATGTTATTAATTATTACATTAAGTGAATCTTGGTAGTGAGGAGAATTTTTTGTATAAATCCCTCTGATTAGTATGATGTCATCAACGAGACCACGAGTCTCAACCCGACCTTTAACCCTAGCAACAACCTCCTTTGCGTTCTCATGTCTAAACTGATGCTAGTAGTAAAGCCATTTTCCCCCTTGTACATACACTTTATTTATTTATTGAGAATTGTAGTTCTCAAATGTTTATATTTCGCGAAAAAGTTGGAAACTCAAAACTGAACTCGGAGTGGCCTTATTAAAAGTCAGAGCATCTTCCGACCTATTGAGTCCATGCGCTGAGTGGCTGCAGCCGAGTTGGTCTTGAGGACGATGTCGACGATGTGGGCCTGGTCCCTCATGACGGAGATGTTGCAGCCGAAGTAGGCGGTGTGGGAGTCGTCGTGGTCCAGATGCAGCAGCTGCAGCCAAGCGTGGGAGCCGTCGCCGCTGGCCAGTCTACCCGATACGAACCGGTTCCAGCCGACGCTGCCGTTGCCGAACTTGGGGTGGCCGTCGTTGGCCGCCACCCACGCCAGGATGTGAGAGGTCGTGAAGTTGTAGATCTTGACGGCGATCACGTTGGTGTCACGTGGTAGGTCCTGCGTCGTGCACGTCAGCAGGAAGTGACGCGTGTTGCCGTTCACAAATTCAGCCGTGAACCCTGAAAAAATATTTTAAAAATCCAGCCAAATGTTAAATAACCTGGCTTAGTTAATTAATTGAATCTTGCAGATTAATAAATAAATAATCAGGTAATCATCAGAAATAAATACTCAACGGGAAATAAAATACGTCACTCCTTGACCCGCCCCCTTTAAACGTGACAGTTCCCGTGATCCCCTCCTTCAACTGTGACAGTACGTGTGCATACAATACTTCCTTACTTACATGTGACAGTCCCTGTAAGGGATACCTTAACAGGTGTGAATCCCTGTAACACCCTACCTAACCTATCACAGACAATTGAGGTCTTACCTCCAGTGATCCTCGTAAAGAACAACGCGACACCTGGTTTTTTTTCCAAAACGGATTTCTTGTTGGTTTTAAATAACAATTAAAAAAATTATTGCCGTATTTCTATGTCAAACATGTCACTGTAATGCTACCGTCGACATTTGGCAAAAATAAGAGAGCCACAGTATTGATTTCAATGAGAAAGAAAAAGAGAGAAGAAGAGAAGAAAAAAAAGCGAAAGAAAGAAAGAAAAAAGTAAGAAAGGCAGCCGGGAATAAAGGCAGATTATGTGATAAGTAAAACAGTGCAGCTAAACAGCTGCTGTATTTTTCGAGGACATTTATTTCCACTGCATGAAAAATAAACATTTTGGTACATCGGCTAAAAATAAAATTAATAAAATATAATAATATATATAAAATATAAACTCAGCTGCCTTTGATTACAATCAACTGTGTTTCTTGCAAGCGTTGATAGCGCCAGACCGGACATTGTGAATCTTTCTTTTTCAAAAAATAAATGATGTGTAAGCATCTTCCTGGTGGAAAATCCCTCGGAGGTGGTTATAATCACACGTGCGATGAACCTAAACTTACTCGCGCGTGATGTAAAGATGGCGTTTGTTCTTATGGTATCCGTTCACAGGCGTCTCTCTGTGTGTGTGTGTGTTGTGTGTGTGTGAGTGTGTGGAAGGTAGCATAGAAGCTGTCTAACCGACCGTCAACTTCTGGAATAATCTTCTTTTTTTTTTTTTTTGCCTTAAAATGTTTTATTCATCACGCTCAAAATGTCATTTTGTTTATACAAACATAAAAGTTTCGCATCGTCTTACATCATCAAAACATTTTTTTTATTTGAACTCGGTTACCCTTGATTTCAATCGACTGTGTTTGTTACAAGCGTTGATAACGCCAGACCGGCCACTGCGAATCTTTTTTTTTTAAAAAAAAGATGATGAATAAGCATCTTGCTGAAGGAAGGTGGCTCTAACCACACGTGCCATGTACCCAAACGTACCCCCGCGTTTCCTCAGTCAGCATGCTAGAAAGATGGCATTCTGATTTTGTGCTTATGGCAGCAGCACACAGACGCCTGCAAAACACACAGAGTCCTCTGTTTAGCCGCTTATGACCTCTCACAGGGAGAGAGAGAGATGAGAGGAGGGTAGAGAGTGAGACAGACGGGGTAGGAGAGAAATGAGTGCCCCATTTTTTTCATCACGTAGGTGTAGGGGGGGAGTCAGTCAGAGGAAACAGTCTACAAGCTGTTCAGTCCCTCCTGAAGTTCTGTACACTTCAGCAAAATTGTGCTTTCTCCAAAAAAAGTTTTCACTCACTTTTGTCTTTTATTTGTGTGTCTGTCTATCCTTCCCAACTGTCTATACCTCTTTCCCTTTCTCTGACTTTCACACACTATTTAATATATTAGAATACTGAATAACCACACGAAATAGTCAGCTTGAAGTTCTCATTACAGTGCAGGCAGCCGGAAGTAATTCATTACCGCTGTTCTGGAGCCAAATGCAGATATAATTGGTCACGTGACAGGCGGCCGGCGCGTGACACTCTTTGCCCCGGAGGCACGCGGCGAGAGGTGAGCCGTTGTGACACAGATCGTCACGATTATCTACGACGAAAGGCGGGGGCATTCACCCAGGAGATGACTGCTGGCTAAACCTCTGGACATATTAATATTCTTTACCTTTTCCTGACCTCCGGTTGTCGTCTATTTCAGGCAATCTTTATCTGACTCTGTCAACGAGAACAGACGAAAAAGTGACATTTATGGCTGTAACGGTTTATCCTCGGCTGTCAACAGCACACAAAAGGACGAGTGTAAAAGGAAAAAAAAAAAAACCCAACCCAAACACTTATTTTAAAATATATACTGCTGAAATATTAAACAATCGTTCTCATACAACAATATTCATTTCTACAGCGTGAGTCAGCCAGACCTTCTTTTGAATATTTTTAAAGCGCCATCGTCAGAGTTTCTTCTTCTTCTTCTTCTTATTCTTCTTCTTATTCTTATTATTATTATTACTAGCGACTTCTTGTGCATCAAGGCCTAGACTGCTAAACATGGCAGGCATTGGGGCCAAGCAATTGGCAAAACAGACTTGAGAAAGATCGAATCCCTGTGTCAAGGATGTTCTGGCAGAGGAATCACCAGGCGACTATCGCGAGCAACAGATATACCAGCTCGGGTGTCCGATGGTCCCGGGTGTCCAAAACAAACACTTGAAACTAATGACTCTGGATAACGATCTGACAGACACGTGTACAAGGTGTTCGGCGCACCTGTGAGAGCTAAAAAAGGGCACGACACCCTACCTGCCAGGCTGCGAAACTCGAACTACAGGCTCCAGTCCCCCCTACTTCTCAATCCCACCGGAAGTAAGCGACATGGACGACACAACAATACCATGGCTATATCTAGATGTAGGACATTGATAATGCTGATAAAGGCAAGGTCGAGCGATGAGAAGACTTGTTGCCAGGGGGGCGCCACTGATTCCCATCGCAGAGAGGAAGGGTAGAGGCTGAACTGTGTTGGGGTGGGTAGGTGGGGGACGGAGAATGAGACCGCTGCAGGCGCCGGTGTACTTCACGACCTTCGCTGTTGTTTGGAGATCGCGCCTGTGATGATTGGACTTGTAGTTGGGACCAACGATGCTACTTTGTGTCCTGTGGCAACATCCAATCAGACTCTAGAAAGCGGAATCTTGGGTAATGTTTATGGCGCGTGCCTTAAAAAAAAAAAAATAAACAGTCTGACTCTGGGTGCATGTACGAGCTACACGATTTCAGCTTTATTGACAAAGACAAGGAACGAATGAAATCAAAGAAACTTCTAAGTGGGCCAAAACACAGCTGCCATCTCTTGCCAAAGAAGCAATGCTTGATACTGAGCAGAACTAAAGCAAAACTATAAAAGCCAAGCGTGACAAATTGCTTAATGCTTGAAAGAGTTCGACACGGTCTGCCTGTGTCTGGCTCTTCCAGCTTTGCAGTGACAACACACCTCGTCGACAATTTTCTTCCCGATTAACGGGATCTTAACTCGAGCCCGTGGTGAGGGTCGGGAGAATAAATCCGTTTTCCGGCATTAAAACGTCTTTGAGACGTAATTGCGACGTTATAGTCTAACTTCAACCAACCCACTGTCGTAATTGTCTAACAGATTTATTGTAAAGACACACACCACCCGCCGAGAACTGACGTAAGTGCCGGAAATTCCATTTGAATCAAGAGGCTCTCATCAAGTCTGAACGAGGCTTGAAAAGTCTTGTTTTTATCTTTCTAGATATTACCAGGTATTCTCATCCAATTTTTTTGTTATTGTTGTTGTTGTTGTGTTCTAAAGCAGGTACGTGAGAGGTAGAGAATGTAGTATGGAAGGTGTCATAGGATGATGAAACAGTTTGATACCATTTCCAAGCATTTGCAAAAGTTGGTAAACATGTTCGACAATAACAACATAGTTGGTACTAGTATGAACTTGGTTAGAACGACACGAGGACAATTTTATGCTCCGTGTAATACACCTTGCATAGAAAAGAAGAAGAAAAAAAAAAAAAAAAGAAAAAAAAATCGAGTGCGAAAGAACTGGGCTAGGATGGCAACGATCTCAGCATCGCAGGAATGCCGCCCGACCAGAGAGACTAAAAAAACTGACCGATTGAGACCGACAAGCAATAATATCCGTGCACCTGAGTGCTCACCCTTTGAAAATCACGCCCCCAACACCCTCAGCTCTCCCACCCCGAGCTTGCAGTTCTGAGCACAGGTGTCTCGTCGCCACGGGTACCTTCCACCGCTACCCTTTTGTTGGGGCGCGGTCGGGCATGCCTCCTTACACCCGGCTCGAGGGCTGTCAACGGGTTTGAGTGCGACCAGATGTAACGGGAGAGCGAGAATGCAACCAGACCAACAATTAACTGAAGAGGGTACCCGACAAGCGCGCGCCCGTGTGTGTGTGTGTTCATGCGAGCGTGTTTGTGAGCGTTTTCTTGTGTGTGTGTGTGTGTGTGCGCGAGCTTGTTCAGTGTGGACGCAAAAATATTTCTGAACGTGAAAGCATGTAAACTTCTTGAAATGTACTAATGACCATTAAAGTTTTACTAACGACAATTAGCAGGAACAGTGGATTGGACTGTTACTAACAGTTGAGAGGGCAGCACCTTGGCAAAACAATGAACAAAGAGAATCATAGTCACATGGCCGCACGCTGACCATCTGTTCGCACGCGCCTGATGATGGCGAAGATAACGGACTACAATCAAGAGATTGTGATTGCAAAAGGTTACAACACTTTGGGTTAGAGAGGTCGCAGTCATCGGGCATTGAACTTCAGACATTTTTTTTCTTGCCTCAGTCTCACAAAGAAAGTTAAGTTGGTGGGTTTTTTTTTCTTTCTCTCTCTCTCTGTGGTTAAAGCTTTATTTACTTTAGAACAGAAGAGATTCCACTATAAGCTTGCGTGGTCACCCCAAGGGATCCATCTTTCACTTCAGCGAGGAATTTAAGTTAACACGTACGGCAGTTGTTAATAATAATAATAGTAATAATAATAATGGCCTTTGCATAGCGCGTTTCTCCAGCAACAGCAGGACTGAAAGCTGCTTACAACAATAAGAGTTCACTTGTACCGCGAGCTTCGCTATCAAAAAGAAAAAAAAGCTCAGTTCTCTAAACAGGAAGAGCAAATAACTGTCCAATAAAGAAACAAAATATGAAGATGAAGCGGACATGTAACACAACAACACCCAAATGTGGCGACAGCCAATGTATCTTAGTAAGAATTCAGGAAGAGGATTAAAGCCAGATGGAGATCAGCGTGAAGAGGACGATGAAGAAAAAAAAAGTCATCTTCAACTAAACGTCAATGAAGGATGTCAGACTACGGATCTACATATTGTTTGTTGTTCAATCGTTTCATCAGTGCATTCAGGTGAAGAAAGTGATTCATTAAATCGTGTAAACAAGTGTTTACAAAGCACTATCTGGATGCACGACAGTTAAGAAACCAATGGTACAAGTCACAGATTGCGAAGGAGGTGGCATATGGAGACGATAGTCAACAAAATCTTCTATCTCACCTGTCGACTCCATTAGGAAAAAAGGCAAAACAACAACAACAAACAACAAAACAAAACAAACAAACAAAAAACAACAAACAAACAAACAAACAAACAAACAAAAGCCTACAGACCGTCCACCCCAAGGGATCCATCTTTCACTTCAGCGAGGAATTTAAGTTAACACGTACGCAGTTGTTGTTGTTAATAATAATAATAATAATAATAATATCAACAACAACAACAACAACAATAATAACAATAACAACAACAACAATAATGGCATTTGGCCTTTCTCCAGCAACAACAGACTGAAAGCTTCTTACAACAATAAGAGTTCACTTGTATCGCGAGCCTCGCTGTCAAAAAGGAAAAAAAAGCTCAGTTCTCTAAACAGGAAGAGCAAATAACTGTCCAGTAAAGAAACAAAATACGAAGATGAAGCGGACATGTAACACAACAACACCCAATGTGGCGACAGCCAATGTATTTTAGTAAGAAGGAAGAGGATTAAAGCCAGATGGAGATCAGCGTGAAGAAGACGATGAAGAAAAAAAGTCATCTTCAACTAAACCTCAATGAAGGATGTCCGACTACGGATCTGTAGTCAAACTACAACTGTTTGTTGTTCAATCGTTTCACCCTTTATTAAAAAAGGAATGGTTGTTTTATTTATTTTATTATTATTATTATTATCATCATCATCATCCCACTCTGCTTTTGATTGAGCTGCTAAGAAATCTCTCTGTTTTTCTCTCTCTCTCTCTGTCTGTCTCTCTCTCACACACACACACAGAGAATTAGACTAAGAATATGTTTTAGAGGGAACACGCTTTGATTGGAGCACGTGAAACGGACGGAAGTGGTTAATAAAGCATCTGATGAAGTTGCAAAACATTATCCAGAGCTGGGGAAGGCTTTCATACCACAGTCACCCCCGTAGCGATCAGTTTCACCCGAACTTCCCTTTCAGAAAACAGGTGTTGAAAAGATGGGATGGAGGTAGGGATCCAGAATACCCGGAGATACTTCTCGCACTTCCCTTTAGTTTCTCTGCACGTTTACCAGCTCCACTGTTTGTTGACAGATGTTCGCCTCCATCTGCTCAAAAGTAAGGAGTGTTTATCATTCCGTCGAACGGGTCCGACAACAGATGGACCTACAAGAACAGGTAAACATCTGGAGTTGAAAATACACTGGACAAAATGTATACTCGTCCTTTTTACCCAGGTAGAAGGCTGCTGTCCATTGAGTACTGAGTAAACTAATTAAGAGACTTATTAAATGATTAAAGATTTTTCTGTTTTGAGTACCAAACCAATTACATTGGCTGACAAACAATTACTTACAAAACCGAGACCTCGCCCTCATCACCAAACACCTGAATATTTTCTTGTTCTTTCTTTCTCAACGCTCTGCTACCTGAGAATGCAGTAAACAGGAAACGTTTAGAAGAGTAAACGAGTTGTCATCCACTTCCTGTTCCTTTTGACCCTGGTCATTAGCTTTTCTCCTCCACTCTTTTATTCTTTCAATAACTAAGGCTTTCTTAGACCTGCGCGGCGCCGTAGGTCAGCAAATAGCTCTCTGGTGCTGGAGGGAAGAAAGGAGCCTGAATCAACAGTGTCACAGGGCGGTTAGAGCTGACATGTTTTCTTTACTTTATCTGTATGTGTCACGGACAGTGATACCTGTCAGGTCACCAATGGCTCATCCTGTTTTTTTTTTTGTAATGAAAACAAAGGAATTTAGTAAGTAGCAACATGTCAGTCATGGTTGCCCAGAGCATGACTTCAGGAGTCAAACAAAGTTTTAAAAAATTTAAATCTTCGTGTCCGAGTCATGGAAGTAAGACACTCTCAGAGACGGATTTTTCTGAAATGACCTTAGTATCTCATGGACAATTATAGTTTGGCAGGTGTCAAGCCACTGTGAACGGTCAATATGTTTCTTTCACTTCCACCCCTTCATCTATTATCAGCAGACAAAAGCAGTCCTCACCTACCCACCCCGTCGTGTGGTTACTTTCAAGCTCAACGGCTACTTGACCGGGTAGAGGGAACCTCACACCCACACCTCTACTCCTCACTCCTCACCCACTACCCCATCGCTACTCCCACCTCACCCCATGCGGGGAGAGCGACCGGAAATACGCAGCCAAACAATCGACTTTCGCAGGCGCGGCCATAACTCAAACCGGAAGTAATTGTGTCGACATGCGCAAGCCAATGGCAACTTAGCGCGAAATTAACACGCGGCGGTCGCGAGTAGGTACACACACACTTACCTGTCGGTTCCCAGGAGCATCATCCCCCGCAGCTTCACCTGGCTAGCCTCCCAGTTCCGTGAAACTCGTCCCCGCCATGGCGCCGTCTTGAACTTGTGCCGAAAATCCTCCCCATCCCCGCCCCGAAAAAAAAGGAGAAAAACCCTCCGCGTTTCCTTTCGCAAGAAAAAGCAACACAGTTTTAAGAGAAGGGTTATCTTATTTTTGTTTCTGTTAAAAATTTAAAGTTTCTTGACGAAGATGTTTTAGCGAAATGTTTCAGCAGGTGGTTGGGAAAATTTTAAAAAAAATGGCGTCACGTGATCATCACATCGCGTTAATCATTACAGACAAGGGGATCTCTATACAAGACATTACACAGCACGGGATTATTACGCAATAATCGAGCATTACACACCATGGAATATTACAGGACCACGTGAAAATACTACACGCTACGGGATCGTTAAGCAATAATCGATCATTACACAACATAATATTGTTACACGACCACGTGAACATTACACATTACGGTATAATTACACAAGAGGGGATCACGGGATCACGTAATCATTCTCCACCCGCGGTTCATTTTTTTCAATACTACAAGGCTGGGTGCTTTGCTGTGACATAAATTAGTTGCTGGCTCGTAAAACACCGATTTTCCACCCGTAACCCTTTCCAGTAAAAATAGAATTTGAAAAAACCAACTCCAGACCTTCTCTCTATCCTTCTCTCACTTCCCAATAACGGAAATGCAAGGTATGCAATATGCGGTAGACCGTTATGCGCCCTGTACTTTACAAAAGAAAGATTTGTGATGCTTCAAAACGTGTTTTCCACTGGCAACCACTCCCTCTGGGAGTAAAGGGGAGAGGATAAAGGATGGCGGATGAAAGAGGGAGGTGGTTGGAGGGAGGAGATCGTTGTAGTGAATTAGATGTGGTTGGGCAAGGTGTTCATTAACTCAGCCCCTGACATCCGGGACAGAGTGGGAACAGGCAAGGTAACATTTTTCCACCCTCCCTTTCTTTCACGGAAACCACGAGGATTCCAATCGCGCATTCCATACTTGTTGTGTCATCAAGAGTACACGACCTAGGTGAAGGACAGGGGTTAAAGGTCAGAGCAAACATCACACCATCTTTGTTGTGAACGGCGTCGTCAGCTGAAATATTGCAGTGAGAGAGAGTTAGTGCTTTTCTTCAATGTTTCTCATCCATAATCGGTTTACGAGTCCCGATCAACTCTTTGGTTGCCAGAAAATGACTCGTCAGCGCACCTAACCCATCTTGCATCATCAGACGACAGTCGATGAAGGGTTTCAAGAAATGCAATGAATACAATGACAACATTTAAACTGTTTACATCATCAGCTTGCATTGCATTTCCAAAGCGAGTTAGTTAATGACAGGTTTCTGATTTGAGGTAGATAAAAATCTCTGAACATTTACAACAAATATTTATGAAGAGCTTTGCCCTACCATCGAAGGGAGGATCAAGTCGCTGTCCACCCACATAACGAACTAAAGTTTTTCTTGCCTTAAAAAGAACAAGCTCATTAAAACAACTAAATATTTCTAAAAATATGTAGTAATGTTTGTAGATACAAATCTACTCCTATTTTTCCGCCAGAGATCGAATCCCGCCATGGATTGTAATACCACGTGGTGTGTCTCCTGATGGAGGTTGGAACCAGTTCCATCTGCAGGCCAGAAGCTGAGCATGCAACAGATGGTTTCTCTCAGACTCAGCGTTGCTAGGGGGTCACATTGCGGGGTCTTCTAGTCAGAACCATTCCATGTCCCCGTCCCTTTCATATTATCCTCCTCCGTGCACGTGCATGTGTGTGGGTGTGCTCACAGTAATGTGTTCGCGGTGCTTTTATGTTTGTGTGTGTGTGTAGGTGCGCACAATCATGTGTCGGTGAGCACAGTCAAATTGAGTGTGTGTGTGTTTGAGTTTTGCCTTCATTTTACTATGCTATAACGATCTCACCTGTACACAGGATGCTCGTTAATTTATACAACACCTGTTTGAAATATTATCGGAGCTCTTGTATTAGGCCTTCAGTGGCATCAGTTATTAAAATTTTTCCAACAAACAACAATAATCATCACAATAATAAAGCCTTCTCACTATTCAAATCACATTTTTATATATTTTCTTATAACAATTGTCAGTGAATTTTGCAAGCGACGTAGACCTTCATTTTATCTTTGGGTTGGGGATGACCTTTGACCCCGCCGGTCGTCTATATTTGAAACTTATGGCAAACTCTTGCAAAAGGATAAACATTAACAAAAACCAGTTTCCCCAAAACTGTGAAAACAATGAGGAAGACTATCCGCCAGTGCAAATGATCAGCCCACTCCCCCAACCACCAACCTCCTCCATGCACCCTCGTGCACTGCAGCGTGCAGTCACGTGCACTGACCTGAGCACCGATTGATCCTCGGGGAAATCCGCTCAGGCCACCCGGATGAGCCTTGCCACTTGCGGGCGTCGTGAAACTTCGTGTGTGTGTATCTGTATGTAAACACGAGTAAACGCACGTACACATACAGACACAAATGGAGCTCGCGTACAGCGACCTTTGACTTTTGTACTTTTTTGTGTGAATATATTTTGTGTGAGAGAGAGAGATGGGATGGGGGGGGCCCCCCATCCCATCTCTCTCTCTCTCACACAAAATAAACGAGTGTTTGTGTGTGTGTGTGGGTGAGCTTCCGATCATCGCTGGAAACCAAACCCATGAGGATATCCGCAACGAAGCTGTAGATAAGGCCATGATGCGGAGAAAACTTGAGAGACGGTAGCGGAAGTCGGAAACTCGGTGACGTCACAGCCACTATTTTTTTAAACCTCCGATTTATCCTGGCTTTACAAATATTTGTTTATTTATAATAGTTTTTTGTTTTGCACGACATCAACGGAAAACCATGGCAACTATTTCATCTGAATACGTTAACCGTGAAGTATGACACCGAGGTCATTAGTTTCCATCAACAGTCGAGTAATAAACAAAGTTTCCTCACAATATTCACAAGGGTCGTTTCTCGCAACGCAGGCAAAAATATTTTTTCTCGCTTCAGTAAGATCAAAGATGTCGTTTATAGAAGAAGAAAAGTTACATCAAAGACAATGATCAACAATCTTCAGCTACGTCTACTTCTACACCTGTGTTGACGAGGTAACTGAAACCGCATCATACGACACAGAACGGTCATTAAATAAATTGAATAAATCACAAAATTCTCCCCACAAGATGTGTATATTATACAACTTATTATAGTAAATAAACCTGCAACTGAGAAAACAGAGAAAAGGATATGTATAAACATCAACATGACGCAATGGTGTCTAAAACCATTTCATGTATTACACAAAACAAAAGCATTACATACACGTACATTACACATTCGTAAACAAAAAAGACTCACTTGAGTGGACGCAGACGACCAAGGCCAGGCAAACCGCTGCACAGCAAGGCTGCTGCAGAAGGGGACCTGCTGCACATCTTGGGGCTGCGACTGGCTGCAGCAGATGTCCTCCGGGTGCAGCAGCCGACGCCCCTCGGTGTCCAGCCCTGGACCATCAGCTCCTCGCCTCGTCTCCTTTCGTTTGACGACGACGACGCGTGGTGGTGACCAGCTTTTATACGGCGACAATCCGACGGGTGGAGCTGCAGATGGGTGAGAGCTGGGGGTGGGGAGGGTTGAAATGATGAGGGTTTGCTGCCTGACCAACTCCTGTACTGGCCACAATGGTCTGGTGGATGGATGGTCGTGGGGTGGGTGGATGGCGGGGTAGGAACGGCGCTGCGTCGCACGGCAGACCTCGCGAGCGTTACCTGAGGAGAAGGAGGGCGGCGCAGGACAGGTGTTGGAGAGCCAGGTAAACACGGAGTCCGATCAGGCCGTCGACACGAGTACAAACGAGGGACCCTCCGCCGGGGATGGCTGGGACTCCTGAAATGCAAGAAGTGATAATAAATCCAGGTAAAGAAGAGTGGCCACAAGGAAGCAAATGACTTGGAGGGTATATTACAAAAGGACGCACCTGGGTTCGCACCTGGCGTGTGTAGATATTTATATGTTTATGTTTGCTGTCCAAGCATGTACAGAAAAATTCCTTTTTGTGTGTTTTTATGTTTGCAAGAACGCATACACTTTTAAGTACTGTAATATGTGCGGGTGTTTGGCCTTTTTATTCCATGTATGTGTGTAGTGTGTGTGTAGGAAAAAGGGAGGAGGGGAAGAAGTAAAAGAGAGGGAGGAGGGGAACGGGGGATATGGCCATGTGTATTTGTGCACGCGTGGTGAGCACAAGTGTCTGTGCCTGTGTGTGTGTATGCGTGTTTATCAACACATGCTCGTGTGGACCTGGGAATGCGTGCGTCTGTGTATTCCTTCCCCTCCACCGCCGTGGGCGCCAGAGCAAGGCGCCGAGACCATTCACACGGTCTGACAGCACAGTGCACCTGGTGAAGCCTGACAGACGGCAGAGCAGCCAGGTGGCTCATCGTACTAGCCGCAGCAGGGGAGGCAACTGTACTCGCCCATCAGCTAACGGAGGAGTTATCGCATTATCGCGCTCGTCTTGACAATGCGCCGTTATTAAGCCAGCAACGGCTTTCACTCGTACAGACGTTTTATAGGACGATCCCAAAGACGAAAGTAAATTGCCTTTCTCTCCATCTGGCGACAGAGAGGCAGAATATTGCTTTATCGGATGTTTTCACAACGGAAAATCCCTCCTTCGGGAGGGGAATGGGGGAGGAACACCCTCCACTTGAGGACAAGCTTTCGTTATATTACAACGAGAGGGGATTGTAGTGCGCTGTTCTCGTCAAAGTTCAGCTGTATCTGGGTTTTGAGCAGTCTTTGTCTCTCGTTTTTCTCGTTAAAACTTGCTGTTTATCAGCTTTGATAAAGAGTAAATTTAATTTAATTATTTTTAATTGTTAATTCCTCTTAGAGTCGAAATCCTATTCAATAACTTTCAGCTCAAATCCGTTTTTCTTTTGTTGATTTTTTTCTCTCTCTCAGCAATAAAGGAAAATTTCTATCTGTTACGACCAGACATAGACAATAAAGATGTATTGTATATACCAACCCACCAATACCCACAAAAACATAAGCAAACGATTACACGAACGCACTCCGGCACGTGCACAAACATTAAGTAATGCATGGAAGAATAAATGTGTCATTCGAGGAGTAGTTACAACAGTTTTTTTTTCTCATAGCTAATTTAAAATTGTTTTCTGACCACGATCACTGAGATACATTATTCTACAACAGTCAGAAATGAAACAAACCTTATATACCAAGATTATAACCTCCCAACATTTTTATATGTTTGCTCGACAAAGTAAGTAAAATCGCAGTCAGCTCAGTGTTATACACACAAACACACATTATATGAGCTATATGTCTGTAAATATGTAAAGCAGGATATATTCAGGACTAATTTTGCCAACCAAACAATATCTTCTGTGGGAATTAAAGGACAGCAACAGTCAAGGGGAGAATTAGTTGAAAGCAATTTTTTCATGTTTCTGTAATTTCTGCTTCAAATTCTAGTCTCAACTCAAAATAGAAGCCACACAATAAACACTCACGAAACTAAAACATATTTTCTAAAACATTCTTTTAAAAATGCAGGAAAATTGTTTTGTCATTTTGCTGAGCATGCAGCCAGCGCTCATAAACAAATGCCCTTTCCCCACCCCAATTTTCTCCCCAACCTTTTTTTCCCTCCTACCTTCTGTCTGTTTCCTGTTCCAAACTGTACACAAACATCAAAAATCTGTGACCATACCTTCTTCTCCGAGCTTGGACAAGCAGCCGAGGACCTCGGGAGGACCACGAAGAGGTGGCGCTGCAGGAGCCTGGCAGGCAGCGGCCACTTGGTGATGGACGGACTGACACAGTTAACTATCCCACGGGATTCAAGTTGAGCAAAAGAAAACACTGCCTCCGCTGGCAACTTTCTGGGCGAGCCATATACTCCGCAGCGCAATTACTCACAGCTGCTACCCGCCTGCCTGCCTCCACTCCTCAGCCTCCGGATCCCCCCAGTACCCTCCGAGTCAGGCGTCTTTGCGCAGCGTGGCGATGCGGAAAGAAAACTATTTGAAGGTTCTGACAGCCATGACTTACATACCCATCTGCTACACCACCGTGCCGAGCGTCAAACAATTCCCTCCTACCCCAGCCCCCGCCGAGGGGGGGACTAATGTTCCCGTTACGACCGATTTCTGCAGGACTGACTTTTTTTTTTCAGTCTCTTGCAAACTTTCTCTCTCTCTCTGGTGGATAGTTCCGTTTCCCGAAAAAAGTTCCAAAAGTTTTAATCCTTGAATGCACGGGTTAGTTTGTTGAGCACGTGCGGGTTAGCACACCCTGTTATTCGTTCGTTGTTTATTGTCCTTCCTGGCTGAGATTTCTTTCACTGAATCACGCGATTTCTGTCTGATCGTTAATGTTTAAATTCCCAGAAATGCACAGAAGTGTCGTCCACCCGCTGCACAGTTACAACCGACACATACCGTCACCCGTTGCAGGAATTCGGACACGGGAGTCACGGCGCATGTGCGCACCCGGTTGTGAACTCCAGTGAGGTCACGGGTGCAAGCTTGACGCTGAGCCTGTCGCACGATTTGTTTTCGTTCGTTCTTCCTTCCTTTTTTTCTCCCTCCTTCTCTCTATCTTGCCTCTCGCGATAGGAGTTAAACGGCGAGACCACTGCGGACCGCTTTGCCGAAGAGTTTATCTCCGCTGCCGCGCGGCGTGGCAGGAGCGGAGTGAGACGCGACCGTTTCTCAGCTGGTGACGTCGACACCGAGATGGTCGGGTTGTTTTTCCCCTGCTCCCTCTTTTCGGGTCTTCCACCACCTACACAACCACCACCACCGTGTGTGTGTGCTTGACAAAACGTCCGTACGCCTAAGCGACCACTACCACTCGCCCCAACCTCTCCTTAGAGGGGGTGTGAGGGAGATGAGGGGGACGCCTCCCACCGCAACTCCACCCCCTTACTGTTGATGAAAGTGAGAAGGCTGGAGTTTCTAACTGGAGGGGTTGTAGTTGAGTAACTACAGTTCCCTAAAACGCACACACACTTTCTCTCTGCACGCGCGCACATGAGATTGCATAATTAGGTGTAAACAGTTTGTAAACGTGTACACGACTTTTCATTCAGCTGAAGACACAACTAAGGTACCCCTTTCTGTCTTCCGAATAAGCTTGTGTGTTGTTTCGTGTTGTCACTAGTTTCTCTTTTGATGAGGGCTCAATGACAACTACTTTTTTTATGTTAATATCTAGCAGGTCGAGATGGTTGAGTAAAGTACAATATAGTCAATGATTTCTGATGATTGCAGAGGGAAGGGGAATTTGTTGTTATACACCGAACCATCAACTAAGGTCATATCACGGCAAAGCAGCCAGCCCTGTAAACAGATCCACATGCAAGGAAAGAGCAGTGTGCCCGAGACGAGATCTGAACCCAGTACACCCAACCCTCACTGTATTGGTGACAGGCGCTAACCGTTGGATGATTGCAGAAGCTGCTATGCAGTGTGGAGGTCACTGAACGCGAAGAACTTTGTCTATTAACTTCTTTTCCAAAATTTGTTGCATGCTTCTAGCTATACAATAAATATTTCTTTAACTAATTCTACAGAAGACTTTAGAGCGTAAGAAAATAATTGGTGTATAAAGTGAAAAAGAAATAATTTCAAGAAAGGAAAAAAATTATGAAAAGAAGGCAGGCATATCGAGTCAATGTCCTCCTCATGTATTCCCAAGGGTGTTATTGCCATCTTGTAGAGAAAAAAAACATTGGATCTACAGAGATATTGCATTTTACAAATAAACACACATAGATAAGATGGCATATACCATAAAATCGTGAGGATTGAACCAAGGTGCGTGCTCACACATTTAGGTCCCTGCTCTTACATGTCACACATTTCAAGCAGTGTGACAACAGTCTTGGTGTGTACGAAAACATACAGACTCTACCTCCCTCTCCAAACCCACCCAGAACAACAACAAACAGAAGAAAAAAGTACAAGTGAAGCTGTTTACATTTATCGTCCTGTCAGCCGCAGGTCCCGACATTCACACATGTAACTCAAAACAGAGGTGAGGGTAATAAATTAAATACTCCGTTCTTTTTTTTTTTTTTAAGGGGTGGGTGAGCCGGGCAGGCTATCTGGTATTGTGCTACAGTTGATTGATGTAATACGAGAAGAAAGGGTGGGTACTCAACTGAACAGCCTTGTGTAGGAGGTGTGCGTCTGGGGTGGAGGAGAAAGACAGAAAAAAGAAGGTGCTCACCCTCACGACAAACTCACACGATATCAATAAGCTTTCTTGGCTGACACAACTATCAGGGTAGCAACAAGAGAGAGTAGGGTCTTTTTATGGGGACAGACCACCGGACGTTGTGAGTCACCTGTAAAATGACCTAATTCGGGAATTTGGGATAATAAAAATGCTTCTGCCATTAAAAAAAAAAAGTGCACAAACATACACGACAGTCTGAGAGACCTCATGTCCGAAAATTCGATCATACGGTATCTCCATTTTAGACATCAAACACGTGTGTGTATACGGCTATGCGTGTGTGAGTGCTTTCGTGTGTGTGTGTGTGTGTTTGTGTGTTTGCGTGTGTGTGGATGCATATGCGTTTGCGTGTGTGTGTGTGCTTGTCTGTGTTCATATGATACGATCACGTGCGATGTGGATAAGGTCCACACCGAGCAAAATGCCGATAACGAGACTGCCACCTTTACCATTTACCCACATTTTTCCCCCATTTTTCTCTGTCTTAATGCGTTTATTTCTGTCGTAACCACCTTAGAGGAGGGATTTGGTCGAGGGGGGCACGAATGTCAGGTGACAGGTATGACTAAGGCAAAGACTATATGATCTGGCGTCTGTGACTGAGAAGGTCGGTGAGTGGAGGTCAGGTAGAAAACACTTCGTGCAAGGGGACCTGTAAGGTGACGGCGATTTCACGGGTGTCTGCATTTCCGGTTTAAAGGGAAACTGAGCCGGGTAGTTGGAGGGTGGGGACGAGCCCACAGAGATCAAAGAACCGTAAGATGGCCTCACACATACTTATACGATCATCTCTCTTTCTCTTGGTGAGATTTGTACAATCGAAAGTTAATTGTATGTTTATTTTCAACACTACAGTTTATGAAATGTTAATGATGATGGGTGATGTTGTTCCCCTTGAAATGGTCTCTGGTCTACTTAATAAAAATTGGAATTCGAATCTGGACTATTTCTTTCTCTGTCTCTCACTCACACACACATGCAGACACCAACGCATACAAGTTACATCGACGCTAGGGCTTCCACAGACATGTACACAGGGTCAGTTGAAATTAATAATAATAATAGCAAAATTTGTAAAGCACATACTCACACTCCTAAGGACCATGCTCTTAGCGCTTAAGAACAAGAACGAAACATGGACAACCTACGAGGGACAGGAAAACAAACAAATAACATGTAAGCTATAAAAGAATAAACAACCGTACTAAGCGAATAATAAAATCAAATAAAGTAAACACAAATAGGAACGAAGTAACAAGAGCAAGAGCTGAGAGTAACATGATATTGCAAAAGGAAGAGTGTGACAAAGGACTAGATTATGGGAAAGATTGTTAAGAGGAGTGTTTACGGAAGAGGTGTGTCTTCAGTGCATGTTTAAAGGATTAAGCAGTGGGTAGGTGGCGGATATGGAAAGAAAGAGAGAGCATTGTGTGCCAGCAAACTAAGGCCACTTCACGTCCAAACAGCGGACCTTGTCACAACCCACACACACGCACGCAGTACTCCACACACACACATCAACCATCCTCCCATCCTCCCACACACACACGCACCTCCTCTCCACGCTTCAGCTGTCCTTCACTCCCCCACCACTCATGACAGACACGGTGGAATGCTTTGTTAGCGTTCCGCTCAAACGACCTCGTAGACCGGTTCCACGGTTGAGTGACTTTCGCCCCTTTGTGTCGCCGCCATTATATCATATCAACGCCAGTCCCTTGCTTGGCGCCAGACCCGCGCTGACGGGTAGACTGATGATTAGCAGACTCCGGTCAGACCGGGTATTGCCATCAAAGCAAACAAAATGCCTCTGATGGGTTTCATGTGGTAGATCAAGAACAGCCCTCGCAATGAGGTCGCCGAGCGCATGCTTAGGTCATAAACAGTTGCCGCCGTTCCTTTGGCGGGTTTACAACAAGCACAATAAATATCCAAATAACATTAATAAATAATTTGTATTATCGTGCACTGTTCTGGCGCCTTATGTCGAGAGTGTAAGCGGAGACAACGATGTAGATGATAGTGAATGTAATCACTTGCTTTTTGTGAAGACCTGACACCGCCACAGGTCACCGTGAGACCTCACATCCAGTGCAGTGAGACCTTACAATCAGTGAGACCGTAAGTTCGATGAAACTTGTAATTACGATCGATTAGTGAGACCTTCTACAGTCCCATGAACACGTACGATAACTACCATGAACTTACGCTTACTATAGTCCATCCAATCAGTGAGCTCGACCCCTAAGTTCAGCGAGAGAGTAAACATTGCGACCTGGGGTCGTATGCACGGAGGCCAAGTAGACCTGTTATCGGTCTGATAAGTCTATCATCACGACAGCGCGCGGTGGAAAATTCGGATGCAGGGGCACTGATAGCCGACTATCGTGCCTATCGTGGTGGTGGTGGTATTCGAACTATAGTTTTAAGCCAAACTGGTGACCACCAAAGCATTGCATGCAGAACCATAAGGTAGGTCACACAGGCACTTTTGCAGGGTCATATTAGCCAAATAATAGTCAAAATAGTGTACACTATAACAGTAGAGATTCATCTTTTTTTTTCTTGACAGTGCTAAACAACACCAAAATTTGTCAGTGACAATGCACTTCCTTTCAGACATTCATTTTGTTCCAGAAAGTGGAATTAATGACTTGCAAGCTGTGCCGTGAGACCCAGTCTGCGGTGGGTTGGGGACAACGGAACTAAATTCTTTCATCGAATTTTTTTCTTTTATCAAAATAAAATGCAGTCTATGCCATGTTTTATTAAGGTTTTTAAAGAGCTAGTCATGAGTCAAAAAGACATTTAGAAAGATTTCACACGTGCGTGGACTGGCACGTGCGAGTACACGTGGGCTCAGTCTGGCTTCGTTACACGGAGAATTAATTTTCTCGTAGCCTCCGCCGGCGGATGTTCCGTCCCCACCTCCTCACACAAAGCCAATCTCCTCTTCCCGCCCTCGTCCTCCCCGCCTACCTGGGGCCGCAAAGGAGAAATAATTACCACGCCAGGTAAGTAAGCTCTGGGCCGCCAGACTCCGCCAAGCCAACGGGTGCCCCTCCTAATTACCGGACTCTTTGGGCTCAGGGGCCGAGGGGCCAGTCTCGTGCGTTAGTAGGTCTAAATTATCTCGATGAAAAGACGAACCGGATGATAAAAGATGACGCCAGCAAAGACAGATGTTGAAGAAGTGGCTTGCGACAGATGATGTATCACCTGCAGAGAACGAGATCAAGAAAAAATGTGTGCGTACGTGCGTTTGTCTGTGTGTGGGGGTGTGATGGATCGCCAGGTGACCGAGTGCTGGGGTAACCAGGTGTAGAGAACACATGCTGGCGAGTCGGCCGACTGTCTGCCATGTGGTGTGCACGAGTGGCGGGTTAGACCACCTGAAGCCCCCCACGGTGTCCCCCCAGAGAGGTCGTTGATGTTTCCTTCATAAATCTTCGCTGCCTTCACCCCCTTCCTTATTTTCCCACGGCTGTTAGATTTTATTTATTTTTTTATTATTTTGATAAGGTGTCTTTCTGTGTGGATGGCTTCTGCAGCGTATGACATAGGAGCAGTTTAAAAACAGTTTTAGAAATAAGCTGTGCAACTAGCTCCTAGGTTTGTAATTATGGACATCGGGTTAGTTACCAATGGGTAAAGTCTTTGGAGAAAAGAAGGTCCGTGCATTGACAGTCGGTACTGTAAAGTCTAGTCCCCGGAATCGGAAGGATTCCTTCGTATGATGATGGTGTTCGTTCGTCGGATGTGAGTGACATAATTAATTCCGGCGGGTAGCAACAGTTTAGTCGGGTGATAAAGCAGTCGTCGAAGGCACTTGTCTTCTCAGATGGAAATAATGAGTCAACCAGCTGGTGTCGCCAGAAAATCTCGACCTTCCTTGTGTGTGAGTGAGAGAGAGACTAGTAATTTTATTTTGCAACCTTGATAATTTCCTAATTGGTTTTATACACCTGCGTGTATACTTGTGTAAAGGGTTGAAGCCCGCCTTTAGGAAAATGAGAAGTGAATACAATTTATTATAAAGTCTGATAAATCGCTTAACACGCCAAGCTATCGTGAACACACACAGGTAAGAATGGTTACACATATAGGTGTGAGAGAGTGAGAGAGAGAAATATAAGCACAGTACATACAGAAGGAATGGATGCCTTCCTGAAAGTGTTTTTTGTGAGCAGTTTACTGAACATAAGTCAGTGTGAGCATTCTGTAAACAAAATCCAATAACACATCGCGCAGGCCAGCATCACAGCGGCCCCGGTGGCACAATCGGTTAGCGCGCCGTACTTATAGACAGTACCTCCTCGCGCCTGACGCGAGCGGAGCTATGCGGAGGTTGTGAGTTCGATCCTCACCCGGGGCAGCTACTTTTGTTTTGTAGTTTTTTTTCTTCGTTGAAATAGAGTTGTTTGTTTAGCACAAAGGATGTAAATAGGTATATAATCATCGTGAGACTTTGTTCGAAAAGATGAACAAGGCTACACAAGCTGATGTTTTGTCTATAATCATCAATCATCGTAAGCAAAGATCACGAGGAACGTTTTTATCATAATGTATACGGCCCATCAAAATAAACATTCAAAAGACTGGATAGGAGTTGGCATCGTGACAAACATGCAAAAGTAGATATTAGTGTTATTTGACGGTGAAAAACATACAAACGACACTCTATTTCTGTCTTTAAACAAACAAACAAACAAACAAACAAACAAACAAACACAAACACACGCATGCGATTGCACAGAAAAGCAAATGACATAAAATTTTCAAGAACAGCTTTGTATTTAATTAAATAAGCTAGCTGATCTGGCTTGCAGGAAGAATACACAAATAAAATGGAATGGCAGGGCATGGGCATGTTGAATTGCAGCAAAAACCGAAACGATAATTGTTTTGTTTTTTTGTTGTTTTATTTTGAGAACAAGGAATGTATTTTAAGCGCCAGAGGGCGTTGATAGAAACACAAACCAAGGGCGGGATCCCCGGTACGTCACAACCACCGAAGGGAAGACTGAGAAAACGGATGAGTTGGTGGACAGTGGAAGTGATGATGTATCGCGGCTGCCAGCGCGCATCTGTAAGCGGCGGCTGCGAGAGCCGCCATGCGGCTGCCGCGCGGCACAGTGGCGGGCGCCGACCTCCCAGCAGCCGTGCGACGGAAGCGGCCTCCGCGGGGTCATATTCATAAATCAAAGGTCGCAGTCTTTGCCTGGCGTTCCGCTGGTCATCGGAGGGGGGCGCTGCTGTCAACGGATCGCGTGCTGCGTTGTTGTTGTCGCGTCCGTCGCTGTCCTCGCGTCGCTGGGAGCCTCCCCTTCCTCCCACCTCCTGTTGACATTATCGGAC
Organism: Pomacea canaliculata; assembly: GCF_003073045.1. Classification (NCBI taxonomy): domain Eukaryota; kingdom Metazoa; phylum Mollusca; class Gastropoda; order Architaenioglossa; family Ampullariidae; genus Pomacea; species Pomacea canaliculata. The sequence continues at coordinate 2,337,038 of NC_037596.1, forward strand.
TGTGATTTGCTCTGTTGACATGACCTGTTGGGGGTCGAGTCACAGCACCTGAATGACAGAAGAACGATAAGGCTACCGGCAGCTAATGCTAATCTGAAGAATTAGCAGAGGCAAAATTAGTATTTGCAAATTATTAATAATGTTGTCTTGCACTTTAAAGCATTGTGTAGTTAAGTTTTTGCAGATCGATGAATAGTGCAGAAAGACGTCTATAAAGAATGAAGTAAGGAAGGAAACAGTGTATAATAGATGTTTATTGTAGGTTAATAAATACTAACAGAAACAAAGGTCTAAATTTCAATCCCGCGCGTTCGCCGCCACGAAAATTAAAAAAAAAAAAATGCTTTAAAGAGCTAAGAGACAGTTGCAGGGCAGATTTCGGATTTTAAACTAATTTAGGCCAGAAATGTATTTAATTTAAACAATTAATAGATAGAACTGCAGAGAATAAACATATTGCAACATCTCTTGACAGTCCAATTCGACCACTAGCAAGAGCTGACCATTATGATGAGCTGACTCGACCACTGCCCAGACAGTAGAAATTAAAATACCATGGCAATGTCCACTAGTGCACCAGGCCTTAAAATATAGTTTCAAAACAGACAATTAAATACATGCTAACCGATTGATATTCTTATATTTACATTTTTTTAAAGATTGTGGACGAGCTGTGGTTTCGTCAATAATTAATGAGATCTCTGAAATAATTTTGGAGCCACATCCAAACAACTGAAAAAATATTGTTTTCATGTTATTTCACCACAGAGTCTCTCGTTTGCTGGTTAACACATCGAGGACTTTCATCTCAGAAGCTGATTTAAAATCCGTGGTCATTACTTCAAAGAACAGTTTTAATATTTAGACAAGCATTGTGCGACTAAGAAAGTCTTTGAGATGAAGCCAGTATTTTTTAACCCTTTTATTAACTGTCTCACATGAATTAATCTGACTGAGAATTAACCCTGGATGTTTCAGGTCTGGTCTCGCGACCATCTTTCATATCATGAGCTTATGAAAACCCACACTTGACATTAATCTCTAAATCTGAACAACACTCCTCCGTGAGACCGGGTGATAAGGCTACACCACTGGTTGATAATCAGGGTGGTAAGTGGTAATTTGCTGATGCTCTCCTGTCAGTTATCATCAGGGGGCGTGAGATATTTTTGCTCTTAAGTGTTCAGTTTTCGAAGGCTTATTTGTGTATGTTTTCAAAAAAAATAAAACACGAAGTGTAATCGTTAAGAAATCTTATCTTCAGTGCCAGTGTCACATTCTGAGGTCGTCTTCAGATTTCGAAAGTTCAAAAGTTGTCCCTTTAATGTCTGTGAGAAGGTTTGGGTTCATCTAATCCAGAGTGATCTTGATAGCTTTCTCTCAACAAAAACTTCTTTGAACATTCTTGTAAATATCTCGTTTACATATGCCTTTTAACATATACTTTATCTCAAAGATTTCTTTCTCAAAGTTCATCGATAGAATATTAATTATGACTCATAAACAAATCTTTTATAGTTGTATACAAAATGAGATTTTCGTATGCAAGTCTTGTCGTACAAATGTTTTTGTCGTAAGGAAAAGAATATTGAAAACACATGTCCGATCATAAAAGCAAAGCTTACACGAACGGTTGCTAGTTTCCGAATTGTAAAGTGTTTTTGAACTGGAAGAATAATTCAACCATTACATTTTGTTTTCGTGTTCCTAGATTTGACTGATAAGCGAATGATTCAAACCTCCATCGGGGAGAACGTCCACGACAAATTAGTCAAACGTGAACAAACAAAACAAAAAGCAAAAGAAGTGCCTGAAGGAGGGAATATAGCGCCCTCTATAGGTAACATAAGAGACAGAGATTGTCAGCAGATGCGGAATTTTGTTATTCATCACCGAACGCAAGATGAAAGTCAACATGTATTTATTATTTTTTCTTTGTTTTTTTTTTTTTCCTAACTGATGAAGATCTCGGGCAGACAAGTCAATGAACTTCAGCGAGTGAGCAAAAAGAAAAAAACAACAACTAATGAACAGCAAATCAACAACTAAAGAACAATAAACGGAGAGAGAGAGAGAAACAGATAGACAGACAGACGGACGGACGGACGGACGGACGGTCAGACAGAAAGCAGACGAATAAAATTCACCAGCAAGTTTGCAAGTCTAGGTGTCAAGAGCGCCGAGGATATTTTCAAAATGATATATATATATTATTTCAGAAGTCGCGTGCATCTCATGATTTTGCTACATTGCGCTTAAATAACGATAAAACAAAAACAACAAAAAACCCCACAAAAAACAAAACAAAACAACAACAACCAAAAAACAAACAAAAAAGAAACAAAACAAAGTCATTCACACAAAAAATAAAAGTGATAGACATGCGCACAAGCAAAAATAACCAAACAACTGAAAGGATGAATGGAGAAAGAAAAACAAAGCAAAACAATTATAAACATTTATAAACCTTATAAACCAATCAGCAGCAGGCTCACTGAGAACTGAAAGCCGGCAGATCTGAAGAATAAATGTCGGTTATCCTTCTCCAGTGAGCAGCTTCCTACAGCTTTTACAACAAGTAGTGTGAGATTGGTAAGAGAGAGAGAGAGCGACAAACCAACGGCAAAGAACGGAGGGAGGGAGAGAGAGCCTCGACCATCTGTTAGAAACTCGGTCGCCGCTCGTAGTCGTAGTCGTTATCTTTGTCGTGCGATTAACGGCGCTTTTACCCGTAGGTGTCGCTGCACCTGATAACCTCCGTGCCCTTATGGGGCTCCAGGAGAGGAATTTATTTTATTTAGCGCCCCACGACTGGAGCTTATTTATTTATTAGGTCGCAGTAAAAATATTAACAAACCTGATGAGAATAATAATTGTCAAAGCAACTAAGGAGAATAAGAATTTAAATAAATAATTACGATTAAATATTTGTATGCCTCTAGTTCGTTTCATATAAAGTTCCTACTCTCAATATTCTGAGCCTTTCTTTATCTTGTATAATTCTGTATTCCTTGGCACAGTTTGCTGTCAGCGACCCTGACGAGTATGAACAAATGTGTACATCAGGACAATGGAAGGAAATTAATTTTTACGGGAACCCAACAACTATATCACGGCAAGGCAGCCACATTTGTAAACAGATGTCACTCAGAGAAAAAACAGTGTGTCCGAGACGAGATCTGAACCTATTTCAAGACAATGCTATACACTGGTTGTATAAAAATGTACATTGTAAGTGTTGTAGTGGCTTAAAACTTTTGAAAAGAAAAATCGTTATAAAGAAGTTTTAAGTCTCTTCTTTCTTTTTACTGTATGTTAGCTTTTCTCGAATTCCCATCATGGGTAGTGGGTGAGTTTGAGCCTCACCGATTGAGCAGGTACAACCACTTCACCTCCACGCTTCTGTTCTGTCCCCCATGCAGAATGTGTTTCGCGAATGTTTGGAAAACCAGGTATACAGGTTATCCTCCTCCTCCTCCTCCTCCTACTCCTACTACTACTACTACTACTACTACAGTAGTCATGTATTTCACTCATGTGTGCATGCGGGCAAACATTCAAGATGTGATACAGACCATAAAATGAAAATGTATCCATTGTCCTAACCCGGGCAACAATGTATGTGTTTGTTGTACATCCATTTGTATTGTTGGAAAAAACTCGACGAAGACATATGTTTTGTCTCATCTGATCCCCAGATTTACTAGCTCTTTTCTAACAATAAGTGCTTAACCATATGCATATCACAAATAAGGAGTGATCGAGAGAAGAAAAACTAGGAATTGCAAAAAGATACAAGAGACAAGCTAGCGAAGAATGTTTTAGAGGTATCGTGTTTCGTTACATTTAAATCCTAAATTACAACCGCCATTTGCAAGTAAACTTAACATGAATGTATGACTAATCACAGTCATTAATTTCTTTGTCAGGATTAATGCTAGCCTTTGTTCTGAAATAGAATGAGATTCTGTGTTGCACATGGCAGTACGTTTGAATCCCACCTACTCCCCCACACCACACCACCCTCTCCATCTCTACCTCCTCCTGGTCAGATGCAGCAGTCACCACAAGATGGCTTCTCCAGTATTTACTGCTCTTCTGTCTATTAGACCTAAGGAATACGACATTTCCTCAGCAAAGAACTTAAATTACACCTATTTCTTTATTCACAAGTTTGATAAGCAAGATAAAAATAGTGTAACTGTTCTACGCGCATTTTGCAACTTTAAAATTAATATAGTCAGCTACAACTATAATAAAAGAAGGCATCAAAAGAGGAATATTAGTGGTAACAAAGTGTAAGGAGGACAAAATAAAAATAGGAATTTTAGTGGTAATACAATATTCCAAAAACATAAGAGGAATATTAGTAGGAATTTGCTGTTCAAGGATGGACATCATCGCCAGTGTTTATACACTGTCTGTAGGTAGTCTATGTACGTGGAATTATTACATAACGAAAAGAGTACCAGGGTAGTTGGTCTTGGTGTAAGGATCTGTTAGGTTTGCCAGTGACGCGGGATGAGAGTGAGAGCGGTTGAGGAGGGTGGAGGAGTGACGGGAGGGAGAAGACAGGATGTCTAACGGCCGTGTAGCGGTCTTTTCACAACACTTACATTTTGCGTAACACCAGCCGTGGCTGTACACCACTCGTAAAGTCTGAAGGACGAAGAGGGAACACAAAAGCGGGACATTTGCCTGGCGCCAGCGCCATCTGTGAGAGCGTCTGGTCGTCCCAGCAGCGCCTTCAGCGCTCGGCCCCTGTTCCCAAGAAGTGGTAAGAGAAAGGGGTGTTGTGGGAGTAGGGGTCGGTGCAGCTCTAAATGGTAAACATCCTTTTCATTTTTTTTTGGTGTTTTTGTTAAGAAAAATCCCTTCGACTCTAGGGTCTGCCATACTGCAACCATCTCGACTCTGCCGTTGCCGCCAAGACTTTAGATTGTGTAAAGGCTTTGGTTGCTCTTTCGAGCTTTGTGACGCGCATTCTCTCCCCTTTCCACCCCTCCTCCACATACACATACCCTACCCACCCGCTTGCACGTGCGCTGGCGACACCTATGAGGGTGTCTGGGTAAGAGGGTAGCCGGAATGGGAGAAGGGGGGTTAGTTCTCTTACCCTCCCCACCTTTCCGGTGACAGACGCGGCGCGACCAGCGGGTGTTATCAGCGATGCCCGCACGCCGGAGGTTTGTGATGCTGGGGGGAGATAATACAGTGGGAGCAGGGAGGTAAGCATGGCAGCTACTGAGGAGGGGGTCTGAGGATGGCGGCTGCACACACGCACACCCAGTCTCTCTCTCACACACACGCACGCAGTCTCTCGCTCTCTCACATCCATAGTTTCTCTCACTCTCTCATACACAGTCTCTCTCACACATCTTCTCTCTCTCACACACACACAGTTTCTCTATCTCACATACAGTCTGTCTCTCTCACACACACATGCACACAGACTCACACACACACACTCCCACATGCACACAGACTCTCTCTCTCACACACACACACGCAGTCTCTCTCTCTCATAGAGTGGGAAAGGGGGAGGGCGTGCCGTTGGGTGTTTATTTTCCCTCCAAACTTGGCGGTAATTGAAAACAACAGAGGGTGCATGAGTGACTTTTGTCACTTTCCCGTCTTTGCTTGTTACCATAGATACAAGAAGACGGGTTGCCAGGCTACTTCTGAATGTATTGCAGTGTCTATTGTGTATGTAGTATATATGATGCGTGCGTGAGTGTGTGTGTACGCGCGTGTAGTGAACAAAAGATGCGTGGGGAAAATTGCAGCAAAAAGCAACATCTACATTTATCTCATCTTTGATATTACAGCAGAATACTCGCGCATAGCTAGTGTGAATAAACCTCAGCACTCAAAACCGTATCCGCGTTTTGTGACCTGCGTGACTTTTTTGAAGAAAAAAAAAAAAAAAGAGGAAGAAGGAAGACTTCAAGGCGGCGCCATAGCAACATGAATAGAATTCTTCGCATGTTGCGTGACCAAATCGTTTGCTCGCAAGTATCCTGCCTTCTTTTGAAGACTAAGGCAAGGTATTTACCGACATCGTCTTGAGGGCACTAACCACAGACTTCTATGATCTGTGGCATGAACATTGTGATCCCGTGGGACCTGCCTCTATCTCACCCCTCCCCCTTTCTCTTATTCCCAACCGACCTGATAATGTTCACCATTCTAAACAAACTGCAATACAACCAGACACAATCCGTGCTGTAACTGGTAAACTTTATAATTATATCTCATTTATTCTAAGTAATTAAAAACTGTGAAGGAAATGCTTTTGAAACAGGATTTATAATTAACGGTTTCATTCTCCCCAGTCTTTTTTTCATTTCTTCCTCCGTTGTAATTTCTTTGTTCTAAATAACTGTTGAATTTTGAAGGGAAATGTTTGTGAATATTCATTATATTCATCGGTTTAATTCTGGAACATTTTAAGTTTGTTACAGGTATTACAATTAGGCGATGAGCCCCGAACCTAGTGGTTCGCCGTGTGGTTCCGCATGTGGTGTGTGGTACCCAGTCCTCTACTTCCATCATTTGATCTCTAATCGCAAACAATTTCAGAATGTGTTTTTACGTTGTCTCAGCTTCGATCAATCCGGTCTGCTCTGTGGGTACGGGAAGTTTTTCAGACAGTAACCGCCGACCTGTGACCCCGTGACCGGCATACTGAACAGCAGGGTTCAGACACCCATCAAGGGGATCACTTCTCTCATCGTTTCCTGTGTTGCTTTATACCTTCCATCAGGAAAAAGCACGCGAAGTATAATTTCGTGACGATGTTGATAGCCTGAGAGACTCACAAATACTTTAAAGGAAATTAAGCAAGAGACAAAGAAAAGAGCTAACAGAGCAAAGATTACGAATGTGGCGTGACTTGAACATTTTCCCACAGTATTCGGGACAGATTTATCAGATACTGATTGTGAGGAAGAAGATTTGTTTATCTGTGGCATCGACGGTGATGAATTTGATAAAGACATGTACAACGAGTTTATGACATCTTTAATGCATCTTAAAAATAATAAAAGCTTCTTTATACCTTGAGGCCTTTAAATAATCTGCCAAAGTTATTGCCCCCTGTTTAGTAGATCAACATATTCTCCACACCCATACGATTGGCTTGAAGACAATTATATATTACATCAGACGCTAGCAGGACTTAGGAGAGACAACTCACCCTAAAACACATTTTTACTGTTAGCTATGGCTTATTCCTACCTTCCACGCCATAAAAAATTTTTATGTTGTATTCATAGACTTCCTTAAAGCTTTCGATCTTTCATCTAGACCATAATTATATCATGATCTTAGAAAAAATTGGAGGAAACAGTAGAGAGGGGAGACTACTCGTGATACCGAGTGTTGACGTAAGTCGTTTATAATATTTAAAGTGTCTTCAACGGACGTAGATCCGATGTTGGACGATTAAATACTTTGCTCGCTGAAAGGCTGAATATTACAAACGATAACCCAAGGGGCCTACACCTTTCATAAGCTTTGACAAGAGTATGGAGCTACATAAATTTTATACAGACCAAGTATTAATGTCATCCATGTGGTGGCGCTGTGTGTGTGCGTGCGATGTCTAGGTTCTCGAGCTCATAACCTCTCATTTCTATAATGAAGAACTTCTCTTTTGCCTCCCTTTCCACGTCTATTTATATCCTGAGCCATTTTATTAAGGGTTCCTTCCAGACCCCTTCCTCTCCATGGACAACAGCTGGCATCGGTGCATCCGGGGAGTTTACGAACCATCAGGATGCACGCCATCTAGAGTGCAAGGGTGATGTACAAGGGAGCTAATCAGGGAAGAAAACTAAAACTTTCACGTGCCTCCTCCGTTTTTCTTCAGGGATACAAATGCCGACTGGCAGCAAGGGGCGCGGTACTGCAGGTTGCAAGGTGCATCTCGCTTGAGAAAGGTCCTTCAGCTAAAATAAAACTAAACATTTCCAGCGCACACATACCACACACAGACACGGACATGCACCCACACGCACGCAAGCACCCACCCATCTGTTTCTCAGCATCTGTAAGACATTACATCCTAAATTAAAACATAGGTATGTCTTTACACTTGAGCTCGGAAAACGTGAATCACGAAAACTTGTACCAGCTTCGTGGCCAAGTGACAGCCTCATGAAGACATCAAATAAAAAAACACACACGTGGAGAAGCTTATGGAGGTCACGTGCCCTCATCACCCATCCCCTCTGCCCCCTACCTCCCAAAAAAAAAAAAAAAAAAAAAAAAATCATCCTGCGTTGTTGTGTTTAACAACAAATGTTTAGAATGCGGTTCTTTGTTGTGGACCGCGCCTCGAACGAGCTAAAATTTCTGTCACAGATAGTAATCACGAGGTTGTGAGCCTGCTGATGTTCGTAGAAGGTCTTATCTGACTTCACGAGCTTTTCAAATAGCAGACTCGTTTTACACGTTTGTTTGTTTCCAGTCACCGTTACACCACTTCTCTTCTTCTTGTTGAATGAAGTCCCGCCAGCCTGGTCCCCCCATCTAGGCGTGACGGCTTCAAATACAGATGTGCAGTGGGTCACTGGCAGCTTCTGCCGGCCACAAGAACGTCTGGGAATGTCTAGGATTTGTTAAGAATGCAAAGATCATACAATTAAAAAAACAACAGAAAGAAAATAAAAATTTGTGAGAAAACCGTAAATAAATTCTAAAAAAAAAGTCTATCCTTACTATTGGAATAAAACCACTTTTAGAAATTTCACAGTTTCTCTAGGTAACAAATAAAATCGATCAAAAAAATGTGAGGTTTAAATTTTTTATTGATAGATATTTCTGGACTTGTCAATTTTTTTTTTTACTCATGTTTACTTGTTCGGTGCTGCAAGTATTTTGCCTTCGAGGTTTGAGATTAAAATTTTTATTGATATATATTTCTGGACTTGTCAAATAATTTTTTTTTACTCATGTGTAGATGATGGTTCGGCGCTGCAAGTATTTTGCCTTCGAGGGTTCACAACATCGTGGTTCCTTTTCCTAAACTTTCAGAGTTTTCGGTTTTTGCCGAAGGAAGAACAATTTTACATCAAAGTCAGCAGCAACAGTAGCTGTAACATCAGAAGCAGGACTTCGCTGCCTTAAGGGAAGGGAAACTGCTATCTGTTGTTCATTTTGATTCATAGGGTCTGTCAGTTAACTGCATCAGTGATCAAAACTCAATAGCCCAGAAACTCACCGTCCTTTTCCGTGTGTTTTTTTTTTCTCTGTAAAGTCAGTCCCGTGAATCTGTTGATCTAAGAAAGCCCTCGGCGAGGCCAAACATCTAAACAACGGATCCCTATTGGTGGATGGCTGTCCACACTGTCGGGTCCTCCCAACTCATGTCAAGTTATGCAGCGTCCATGCGTTTGAATGCGAATGAGCAATAGCATATGTACCAAATATTAATAGAATGAAAACGTTAAACACGCATCATGTTTCTGAAAATAATTTTATAGAAAAATAAAGTTGCAAGAAAATCACGCACAGAAAGAATTCAATACAGATTGGGCAGATCAGCCATTAGACATGCTCAGTGGGGATCATGGGACCCTCGTCAACCGTTTTTAACATTAGCTCGTGAGTGAAACCTCTTCCTTGAGCAGTTAAAATACCATCCCCTCTGAGGCATGCAGGTGTCCGACAGAAATGTCCTCTAGCAGTGTTCCCGAAAAAAGACCAAAAAAAGAAAGAAAGAGAGAGAGAGACACCTCCATGACATGTATTGCTGGTGCATCTGTCAGTAGGATGGGTTGCTACCTGTTCTTGCCTGAGGTGACCTAATGAACTTCACGATAACATCTCCACGTCTCGTGGGGGTGATTGGCGTTTGCTACAAAGCTATCGTGTCATCGCAATGAAACTCGATATGGCCACAATTGTTTTGTTGTTTTCAGAGGTTGTTTTGATCGTCTCTCACATTTGCTTTGGACAAGTTTTATTTTAAAAATGTACAACTTGAACATCGTTCACCTAAAGCTATTTCATGACGTTTGTCTGTCTACCACTGTTAAAAATTATTCTAAGTTTTTTGTCTTTCCTCCCGTTTTCTCTGCCTACAAAGCGTTTTCTTCTGTTTTTACTCTTTTATTTATTGTGTAAGGTGAACGCATGATAAAGTTATTGTTTTTCGATCTTGAATTTTGTTTTTTTTTTTTTAAATATATTTGTAAACTTGTCGTTTCTGCTGTTCCTCTAGAACTCTAGCTTCTTTGTTTCATTTATTTATTTATTCATTCATTTTGATCTTGCCTGATGAAGACAGAGGTTCAAAACAGGTCCTTTTAACGACCGGGGCAGGATCGCTGTCCAACCAGAGCCGGGAAGGGGAAAACACCTCGACCCCCTTTCCAAGGCACACAGGTACACAGGTACACACCTCTAGGGCACTGCACGTGGGTCCTATGCAATCTTGCCCCTGGGGAAAAGTTTGTAACTCGGGCTTTACGATGTATTGCACAATTATGTGGTGCTTAAACTACACTCGACCCCCATTAGACATCTCGCTTTAGCATACATCCAATACTCACATATGTTCTATTCTTAACTACAACTAATTTGTTTTACAAGGCGCGAACGAACAAGTCCGTTCTGAAGCAAACACGAATTTTCATTACATACATCACCCGTCATCGCCATTCTCTTTCATCCATCTAAAGGGGTTAGTACAATAAGGCTTTTATCTCGATCAGATGAGGTTACGGCGAGAATGATTCGGAGGCCGCGGCGGTACACGTGATGATCGACCTCTGAATACCTGGCAGGAATTTTTCTCATTCCCGCGCCTAATAAATACACTGGTCACTCAGAACATTTTTGTAACCTTTTGTACCTCCTAGTGGTAGTACAGTCCTTCCCTTCATGTTTAGAACAGCCGTTAACATGTCAAGTTTGGGGCTGACACGGACTGGTCCGGGACAGAAGCTATTTCGTATAGCTGGTTAGCATTTCATTTTATTTATTTTTTTATTTTGCTAACTTGCACGACAAGCAAAGTATCAGTGTCACCGCGCACCCGGCTACACCGATCCGTTGTGCATTCTTTTGTCACGAAATGAACCAGCAAAATTAACTCGCATGCCGATGTGTTACCATTGTTCTGTTGTTCTAGTACCGCCGTCAATCATCGCGCCTCGAGGTCACGTGAGTACTCTTGTCGGACAGGGAGGGCAAGGTTATTACAAAAATTATTTCACGACTGTTTTCCAAACTGCGAGAAATAATTCATTGAATGGGGGTTGACGAAGGAGATTGGGTGTTTTTAATCGTGGTAACAAATATACACTCACATAAACAAACGGGCGCACAGAGAGAGGAGGGGGATACATACACAAACTCAATAAAAAGAAATACTTAACTTTTTTTTTAAAAAGGGAAACATATATGAAAGATAGAGTCTGTATTCTTCATGAAGAAATTCTAAAGCTGGACTGGTTGTAAATACACACAGAATACCAAGTTTATCCTTTTATCACATTATATCTTTGAATCGGAGAATGAAATGATCTCTATCTTCTACACCCGGTCAAGAACGGGAAAAGGTTTCTGGGAAAAAATACAGGGCAAGATGTAATAATCATAATGTTTTTCTCCATGCGACGTTTCTACGTTGTCATCATCATTGTATGACCTTTCCCCCCTTCTCACAGCCATCACCACGTGGACAAAGAGCTGCCAATCAAAATCATGCACGTCCTCTACAACTCGCTGGACGGTTGCTGCCACTCGGGCAATGACTAACGAGGCAACTTCATCTTCCACTGCCACGCTTGACCTGTGATAGGACCTGACAGCCGAGTCTAAACACGTGGCACAGGCGAGACTTGCCGAGACTAGGGCCCTGTGTAGGTAGCACTGAGGCAACATTTGTTTGTGATCTTTTTGCCCCTTATATGTCTAATATGTCATTTGTTGGGACATCTGTTGATGTCGACCTGATAGGAGGGTGAAGTGATGAAATGTTGCACGCAACAGGATAAGGATGGAGATTGATTAATTTATACTACAGCCATTGCCCTACAGAAGACGAGATAGCAAAAGTAATAAAATGATATTGCAACAAAAACGACAACAACAACAACAACAGCAGCAGCAACAACAACAAAGATACTCTGTAATTTAGTGAATAGTTTCTGGTTGATCCTCTTGATGACTCTTTTTGCAAAGTGTCCTCAAGCAATGAAATATTGATGCAGGTGAGAGAGGATTTGACATGACCCTTGATTGCTGTACTGACCTCCTAAAGTTTGACACCAGAAGCGGAAATCCTCGTAAAGCTATTTCGGGTCAAAGGCTTACAATCTTTCTCACTCCCTGTCAATTAACTCCACCTTATGATGGAGCTCGTGCCCATACATGTGTGGCGACTAATTCATTCACTTATCTCCCGTGTCAGGAAATCTTTACCTTGTGGAGGAAGCTATCGGTCATGTCTGCTGATCTTGACAACCATGTTTATCGATGACGACTGGTTTGCTGTCCTTAGTCCGAGGCTGTCATGGGACCTTTATCGCTCAAACATCGCGCAGAGAGATGGTGGCAGAGAGGATAGAGGGAATGACAGAGAAATAGAGAAATAGAGAAGGCTACTCTGTGTGTGTGTAAAGGGGGAAGGCAGTGGTGTTGGGGTTTGGTGGGGGAGGGGAGGACAGGGAGTGTATATGAGTATGTGTGCGAATATGTATATACAAATATGAGTGAGTATCTGCGTATGCACCTGTGATTTAGTTCAGAACGAAAGAGACAAAGAAAGATAACAAGAGAGAAAGACGGACAGGCAGGGAGAAATCTTCCTTCAAAAGTTTATCCTGGCTTTGATCCTGATTTAGCATATTTATAAACCTTGATTTATCTAATTATATATACAGCAACATATGATATAATGTACAGGTCTAGAAAAAAATGATAACAGTGAGTGAGGCAGAAACATTTATTTTTCAATGTATATGCTACTACTAACTGATCGGTGTGTGCGTGTGTGTGTGGCGCTCGCGCGTGAGAGAGATTGTATAAGGAATGTGTGTGTGTGTGTGTGTGTGTGTGTGTGTGTGTGTTCTATATTTTATGCATAGCATTTCTATCTATAGCTATTACATTGTATGTAACGCGGAAGGCAAAATGTTGAATATCTCAGTAACCCTGACAGAGCTGTAAAAAGAAAGAACCTTCATCCTTTAAATCTTTTCTCATACATATGAAATCCTCATCGGCTCGTACGCCCTCCACACTAAGACACATATTGAGAGAAGAAATAAAAAATAAAAAAAATGGTGCAGTGCATGTTATTAATAACAACCATAATAATGAGAACAAAACCATATACAGACACAGGAACTTACTGACAAATTTAAGTACATGTACTTTTGACACTAAGCAAAAATGATTGACATACAGCGGAGCAGAGTAAGTAATGTACGACATGACAGTAATAAAAGTGAGTATTTGTAAGGCATTTTATTAATATGCAATTCTCTTCATTAGCACGCAATAATGTAAGTAACACGAAGTCATGTTTTAATATTAGACTGGTGTTGCCACGTTTTTATTTGCATGTAACACCACTCACTGGCATTTATCCCGCTATTGGCGTGTAACACATTCCATTGGCAGGTACAGTTATTATTGTAATGTACCATATGCAGCTTTTAAGTAATGCTTGTCACTGACACGCAATGAATGCTATCATCAACAGGAGCAAGGCGAACAGTTGGGAAGCACATGACGGAGACAGACGAACAGACATCGAGGCTATTGTGTAGTTACTTCTAAAGTTATAATTGTTTCTTTACTCCAGAAATTGTTATAAACCCCAAAATGACAGCAATTAAATTGATAATTAATCGTAAAAAGTTATGCTGAAAAAGCTATAAGACGACCACTATTTAAGACAAATGTGCAGGTAACAAGTAAGGGGAGACAATTTCTTTATGAGCAAGTGAGACGGAGCTATCTCCCTTTGTTTTGAGTACTCGCGCGGTCAAAGGGAAACAATTGTGTGTGTGGAGGTAGGGTAAAGGGCAAGTTGTTTGTGTTTGTGTGTGAATGTGTATCTGTGACCGTGTTAGTGCGTATACATTAAAGACTCTAATAAAGCAAGTCATCTAATAAAAACGACGTTGCCCGGCCAAGTACTATAGAAATTTGGATCCAGAGCTTGACTCTTGTTGGCATCAGAATAAGGTAGCATGCCCCTCAATGACATGAATCGGATGATGGGAGGTCCGCTGTCCCCCCGGTGAAAGCTCCACTCCATCAGAACGGAATAAACATCGATCTTCTCGAAGAACTCGCCGGCCGACCACAGCGCCCTCTCCTCAAAGCCCTCGATGTCCATTTTGACGACAACATGGCGGGACCTGACGTAGGGGATGAGGTCGCTCAGAAAGACAGCGGTAACATTGTCGTCTCCTCTGTCATTTTGGCCGGTGTTCTTTTCTTGGTTGACCATCGAGGCCCCCATATTTTGGCGGTTGACCTTCATGTGGATGACCCCTCTGACGTCAGAAACAGCGTTGTGGAGGACGGTTACGCGTGACGTCACACCCGCTAGGTGCAAGGAGGTCACCATCAGCTGCAAAGTTTCTCGCATGGCGTCGACAGCCAGCACCTCGTACCCCGCCATCGCTTCTGTCAGGGTGAAGACCCCGATGTTTGACCCCAGGTCCACCAACGTCACGTTCTGTTGGTCATCTTTGCTGCTTGGCTGAGCTGTGCTCAGCAGCTTCTTTTCCGCTGAACGAAGGGCCAACATGATGTCGGTAACGAGGTTATCCTCAAAAGCTTGCGATTCTTTAATTCGAATCGCGATGTAGTCAACGTTGGGGTCATAGGTGCAAATCTTAGCAAGTGTCCCGTCAGACAAGCGGAACGGTAGAAGATGAGAGCAGCTGTAGTTGTCTGTCCTGTAGATTTTCACACCTGATGTTGACGCAGTCTCCATGGTAACACGAAGACCTGCCAACTTAGAATCGCTGAAGTCCTCCTGAAATATCTTTCCACGTTCCCCAGTAGTAGCTGTATAATAAAAAACTGTGAAGATATTAAGCATCACAGTGGAAATAATTATTGCTGACACGTTCTTTTTACCAGTGACAGGCATGATCTTGGTAGGATGATGGGTATGGCCTTAAAATGACCCGTCAATGACCTGAAAGTATAATAATGGTAATAATAAAGAAATTTAATTCAGTGTTAAATAAGATATTTTAATACTTTGTTTTTCCACCCCAATTTCTCATGCAAAATTCAAGCAGAATATATAACCAATAATCTGTACCTACTATTAAAATAAATGATACGTTAATCTGGGGAATGAATTATTGAGAGAAAAACTTTCAAACAATCTTTACAGTTTCCTCGATATTACAACTACACGAACGATAAACAATTGCGACCATTGAATCATTTTTTTGTATTAACTGCCCTCGTTATTAAATTGAGCTGTTAATACTAATATTACTGAATCCTTTTTAATATTCTCCCGATCTGATCTTTACTATTCTCAGGAAAACGAGATTATGGTGAAACCATAATGTAAACACATTGAAGTGTTCATACTTTTTTATATTGTTTATGACTGCACTGGAAATTCTTTGAATTCTAATTTTAAGAAAGGGACATTTCTAGACGAGATGACAAGAAAGTTTTTTAACAAAGGCAAAGTAACCAGTTGTGTGTAATTAAATGGAGAACTAAGTTAACTCACACACGATCAGCCACAAAAGTGTTATTTTTGCTTTTATAAATGTAAAATTTGCGTTATCATAATTTTTAGAATTAATTCAATAACACATCCTAAATAGAATTTTACCTGTTTGAGAAGTGAGCTCTATGACTCTTCTGGTGAGCCGGCTGAGGGTAGAACGGCTTCTAGTAAGCTGCCCGCTCCCTAATTGAATAAAAACACAAGGGAGGCAACACTCGAACTTTTAGGACTTGTTCTTCCATTGATTACCTCCCACTAAAGGAAGAAGAAGAAGAAGAAAGTCAACTAATCAGGTATTTTCCCGTCTTAAAACCACGCGGTGGTTTGTTTACTTGAGAGCCATATTGACATTCGTTGGAGGTTACTCGATTTGACTTGAACTCAAACAACCGAAAATGAGAAGGAAACAGTAAGTAATATTAAAATTCAAAAGTATATTCAAATAAAATATATTCTTGTTTTGTACTTGTGTGTGTGTATAAATATTTATACTGATTGCCAAACTTTTTACCTACATCCTGATTTGCAATTGATTTTACTACAAGACAACAAAACGTATAACTATTTGTTAAAATGACCACCACGTAGATCTATTTTAAATGATCTTTAAAACGGAGTATCACAGATAGTTGTTTTAATTGTAGGATATTAAAATAATATAAATTTAAAAAAATACCGATCGAAATTTCATTCGCGGTCATTCGCCGAGAGTGAAGGGGCTACGCAGCACCCGGTCGAATGAGTTAAGCGGTAAACTGTAGTTTCTTAACAGACAAGGGACACGCCTATGTTCCCGTCGTAATTCTGATTAGGTCTAGATGATAGTCACAATAATCAGAAGTAGACACTGAATCGTGTCATAAATGATAAGAGAATTCTTGAATCTTTCTTTCACTATCGTAATGAAAAAAAGAAAATGTACAACTGTGTGCAATTCTTCTACATACCCGACTCCCTGGTTATAGTTAGAGCACGAACTGATATTCCTGGACTACTTGCAGATGATTTTTTTCAGTCAACCACTAGTGTCGCGTGTCATACTTTTTGCTACGCCTGCCTTTCTCTCAGCGCCTCCTATAATTATTAGAAAGGTAGCTCGCAGCAGGCGACGGTTGACCTTTTGTTTCAGGCTTTCTTTCATCCGGTTTGCGGGGAAAGGTCAAGGCCTTCTCCCGCTGACTGTAGCAGCGCCTGACGTCATACTGTTGCTACGTCACGCGATGTCGGCCTGAGCATTGACGTGTAGTTATGGACTGATGTGTGTACGCCGAGACTCACTCTTGGCCTCTTGCGAAGTTAGTCTCGGCGAGCCGTAACAAAGAATGTGAATAAACCGGAAGCCATGTCGTTTAATGCCTCGTTTTAGTAGTTAATCTGAAATGTGAATAAACCAGAAGCTTACTGGTATGGAGCCTCGTTCTAGCAGTTAAGTGAAAAAAATCGTCTGCCAACTGTTGAGGGGATATAAGTTCGTGGCTTGAGTGTTGTTTGTTGCTTGTTGTAGCTATGGGGGTGCACTGTTCTGGGCTCCTTGTTCCCCTTGTTCGAGCTGTGAGGGCCAGTGTAGGGGGACTCTCGTGTGCTCACCCCACGTTTTGTTGCTCCTTTGTCCGGACGGTTGTTTTTCTTACGCTACGGCAGTGCGTCGGATTGCGCGTTCAGCTCGCTTCTTCTCTTGGTTTGCTTGTGCGTTCGCATGATGCTTTCTTATGTCCACTGTTCGAGCTGTTTCTGTTCGTGTTTGATACATCGGTTCAGTTTTAGGTCGGATGCTTTTTCTGTTGATTCCGTGGAGGCAAGATTGTGTATTTTTCTTTTGTTGTTAAGTCATCATGTCCGAAGTAGAGGAGGCAGTGGCCACGCGCACGCGCGCCCAAGTGGCGAAAGGTTTGAGTCCAAGTCGGATAGTGAGACTGAAGGGGATTAGTCACCTGAGCGCAGGGTCTCACCCTGTCCCCGTGTGACATCTGGAAGTCAGTCCATAGAGCTAGCCTTTGAAAGGTACCTGCGCCTTGGTAGGGAGATAGGGCTATCGGGCATGGAGTTAGTAGTGTTTGCAGAGGTTTTGATGAGAATTTTATCTCACAAACATACATATCGACTGGGATGCCTATCGTCTATGTGGTAGTGATCTCTTCTTGGGTGAGTCCCGCTTTATAATGGAAAAGTCTGCTGTATGGCGTCAAAGTCATAGTTGAGCATCAAAAACCGCGACTCTGGTCAAGGGGAAAGAATTTTTGTACAAAAATGTCTTAGAAAATTTGCTTCCCTTTATTTCAGTCACCGTGATATCAGGGTCGATATATGAGTAATTATTGATAGAAATATTGAAATAAATAAAAAAAAAATACTTTGTGGCTTCGAATTTTTTTTTGTTATTTCACAAACTGTTGATTTGACAGATATATACTAAAATATGAAAATGTTTCTATAGGTGCAGGGAACAGCAAGCAATCAGTAGAAAATTGACATGAAAAGATTGTTAAAAAAGTTTATTTTCAAAAAAGTAAAAGAACATGTGCTGGTTACGTTTTATGCCCATTGTTTGTACATACGAAAACATTTTAAATATATAAGTTTTCTACACTCTGCAAACATGCTTTGCATCTGCAAGGTGTGGAGCTGTTTTCTGCGATTCCTGTATAAAAGTCTTGAAAGTCCTCTTTATTTCACAGCTTACTAGGTCACTGTTGGTGGCGTGTGTACTGCACATAAAACAGTCAGTATATTACAAATACATTTATGTCTCCAGCAAAAGAAATATCAAGCATGAGTGATTAATATGTATAAAACAGTCTTTTTTGCTCTGCACTTTGCTGATTGTTCTCAGCTCTAAATTTCTCCCCACAGAAAAGTCAAATCGTCCCAGGTATGTTCTTTTCTACCTGGGACAAAATGGACATAGATGGGACGATTTGACTTTCGCTGTGTGGCGAATCGACTGGCCCCCGAAAATTAGCAAGATCTGGTTGAACTTCTCTCACTTCAACTAAAAAATAGCAATGTCTGGTTGAACTACAGAAAAACCTACTTTTGACAATCTGAAGAATGTATATGAGATGTCTTTTTTTAAAAATAATAGAATGTATAATATGTTACAAACTAAAATTTACAAAAGAAGAATGAATCACTGTTAAAAACAGAACAGTATATGAAAACTTGACAGAAGGTAATTACATTGTTTCGTAGCACCTGGAATATGGATTTGAAGAAGCATACTGGATAAAGAAGAAATGTCTATAAAATGTACCTGGATCTAGGAAAATCAGTTTTTTTTTTTTGAAAAGGCAAGTTATAGAAATAAGTACCAGTAATCTTGGCTGTGGTGCTTGTTGTTGTTGTTTCCGTTATTACTATTGCTGTTGCTGCAAAATTCATTTTGGTTTTTGTGAAATATACACATGCTTAATGATAAAGCTACGATAAATATGTTTAGACAGCATAATGACATTTTCAGGGGACATACACACATACATACAATACACACACAGAATAACAAGTACATAGACATATATTAATGAACATTCAAATCTGGTGTGTGTGTGCGTGAGGAGAGAGAGAGAGAGAGAGAGAGAGAGAGAGAGAGAGAGAGAGTATGTTTGAATATTATTTAAGCTCTCATCTGAGTGCACTTGTGTGAGAGAGAGAGAGAGAGAGAGGGGGGGAGTGGAAGAAAGAGAGCTAAAAAAAGAGTGGATGAATATGTGTGTGAAGAAATAAAGAAAGAGAGAGATAATTAAAACAGGTATTATGTGTCAAAAGAGGCTAAGCAAACATTGGCCACCGAAAATAATCATACCATTTGCAACTCTTGTTGTCGTTGTTGTAGTCACTGATGTAGCTGTAAAACAAGAGCTCAGCTATCAGACGGGCGCAAGCAATAGCAATAAATTCTTTTAATTAGAACTGTTTGAAAACTTGAGGAACATTGTAAAACATTGAGCAACGTTTTTTAGGATCAACTGTCGAATAGCTCATAAGAAGTTCTCATTACCTTATTTCGTTTTTTTTTTTCATTTAAAAATCTAACAGCAAGAGATATACGAAGACTAAATTTGTATTTATAATGAGGTATTTATAATTACGTGAGGTAATTTGCATTAGCCTGTAATTTACTGCCCCCCCCCCCATTTCTCATTCATCACATGTTCAAATGGTAACAAATATTTAAGTTATTCTATCTTTTAAAGTTGATGAAAAACAAAAAGTTGTTTACCTTTTTCTGTTCTCTGTTCAATTGTAGTTTTTGCTGAAAAATTCATTATTATAAACTTTTATTGCGCATTCTGTAAGGAAATAACTTTTCACAAGAAATAAATATATTTTAACACAAAGTCAATCGATCTAGAAAATAAAGATAACAACAAACAGTTAGACGAACCATTTCCGAACAGAATGCCTTGTCCTTACTAGCGACACATTTTACATTTATTAAATAGAGCTTCTTACGATTTCTTACAAATATGTAGACAATTAAGACAAATGACAAATACAAACAAGAAAATAATGTTCAAAGATTGTGCTTATAGGCAAAGCGGATTATTAGACAGAACGATCTCACCAAACGGGATATTCTTGCAATTGGGAGGAATACGAATGTTTCTTTCGGCTGGTCGGGTAAAGGAATCCAGACACACCGGCACACAGGCCCACGATACCCCGAGATGCCTGGTGACGTCAGCGGCTACCCGGTACTCCAGAATGTAGGTGTCGTTCGCAGTTCTCTCTCTACATCGACAGCCGTCGGCGTTGAAGATGCCATTGCAGGCAGAATACCGGTAGGAGGAGACAACACAGCTTCGAGTTACCGCCCCTTCGGTGGAGGTGAAGTCAAAGGCTATTACCCCCAGCGCATCCGAACACCAGTCAGACAGGACACTGGATTCTATTACCTCACAGGTTAGGGTCATAGTCTCCTGGTCTTTCCATGTTCCTGGGCACGTGAGAGCACCATCGTACTGCGGAACCACTGGAAAGGTCAGATGTGTGTCAAAGGTCACAACTTGGTCGTATTCAGCCAGTGACGTCATATCGATTGGAACGCATCATTGGATGCTCCTAAATAGTTTTCAAACGGATATCTATGTCTCTATCTATCTAGTAAAATATAATAAGCAGAACGTCTTACTTTAATGAATCTAACCCGTTCAGAAAGTAAAATGACAGAAATATTAATAAGTATTTAATACTGATGCTCCTAAGTTTATTTTAGGAGATTTTTGAATGAATGAGACATGAATAGTTTTGTGCATGCAATTATGAATTTTAATTTTAATCGAGCTGCAACAGAATTGCTCTCTGGGACAAATAAAGTCTTATCTTATCTTATCTTATCTTAAGTGCACTACACTGATATTAAAAATGTTTTCGCATTTCTTAGAGTCTTTTATTTTAGTAGTCAATGGCAATGAGATGCAATTACTACCTAAAATACAGTTTATATGATGATAGACATAAAGAAAAAATACATACCAATCCCAACATTTGTACAGTTTCCTGTGACATCGATGGTCTTAGCTGCCTGAGAGTTGTTGGCGTAAAGACACGTAGGTACACAGGCCCACGATCCTCCATTATACCTGTTGACGTCAGCAATGAATGTGTACTCCAGAATATACGTGTCATTCGCCGTTTTCTCTCTGCATCTACAGCCGTCGGCGTTGAAGACGCCATCACAGGCTGAGTCAAGGTAAGAGGTGATGACGCAGTCAGAACGTTGTGTCCCACCCCTCGGGGTAAAGCCGAACGCCAGCGGTCCTGACCCGCCAGGGCAGGCTGCAGGGTTCACGCTGGATGCCTTGACTTCGCAGGTCAAGGTCACGGGGTCCTCGTCGACCCAAGCTGTCGGGCAGGTAAAAAATCCATCTCTCTGGCGAGGCGCTAAAGAAATAAAGGTGAGTTTGTTGAAAGGTATAAAAGTAGGTTGAATATTTTACAGAGATTTTTAACATCCGGGTATTCTACGCATTGCCAGCAAACACATCTACGACATCACAAGACGATAGGACTTTATGATAAATACAAGTTGACGTTAATGCTAATATATTGTTGTTGTTGATCCACTTTTTTCTCCCTATCCTTGTGTAATGCATTCTCTTATCCTTTGATTATAAATTAAGCATTTCTGGTTGCAACACTAAATTTTCTAGTGTCAAAAGCGCTTTGTTTTTAAAATAAATAATAAATATACTTATATATACACTCAATTGATAGCTTTGATGTTTTCAGAGCCCTTACTGATAATCAGAGATCCAGCTTCGATGTTTGTAGGGACATGACTGGTAGTAATGTACGATAAACACGATCTGTTCAGATTGAGAGTAGGTCAACACACGATGATGATGGCCGCGATAAGATAATGTGAAATATCAACAATCAGCGTCTTTGTGAAGCTGATTATCACTGTGAGATAATTAGGACAAGCGGTAAAATGAATGAAAGGACTTACTAAAGTAAAGCGAGAGGCAGGTACTGTTGATGGCATACGTGATGTTTCTAGTCGACTGAGGGCAGTCCAGCAGGCAGTCCAACACTCCCCCGTTGTACACGTCATAGCTGACCTGTATGGGGAGCGAGTAGGTGTAGATGTTGTTGACGGAGCTGGTGCACCGGACGCACCGTTCTGGACTTCCAGACAGGTCGCACGGGTAGTCAGCAAAACAAACATACCCGTCTGACTGGGTGGCGCTGGTGAAGCCCATCTTGAGGTAAGGTGGAGGAGGCTGGCAGCCGGCCTGGGTGATGGCTGTGCTGTTGACCACGCACTGGATGATGTAGGTTCTGTTGTTCTCGAAGAGTGAAGGACAGGACATGGTGACATCAGCAGTGTTCTGTGAGTCTGGAGAATGATTAAAGTGATTAGTCACTGCCAGTCATTAATGAATTAAACAAATTACACTAATTAGTCGCTGCCAGGCGTTAAAGACAAAGTTTAAAACAAGCGCGAGGGTGTTACCCTGATGAAGACCGCATATAATATCGAAACATATGTATAATGTGTAATATATGCTTTCAACTTTATTTCACTATACTAAGCATATACTTTTGCTCATTGGTAATATAAATAATACTCAAACATATATACTTTATCTTAAGAATATATGAGACATCAAAGTAGGTATGAGAGTAATGGCGAGAATTACACACGCGCAAGCACGCATTCACACACAAAGACACACGGACACCATTCATAAAGCAAGCACATACTTTAAGCTGGAAAAATTAGTTATTTTAAATCTAATTAATTTACCGTTGTAATCATGATAAAATAGTCTTACCTGAAATACTCAATAAAACCAGCATGAATGCCGTTAAAACGAACACACGTACTAAAGCGTCGTCAACATCCTTTAGTCTCGTCATCGTAAAGCTGTGACGTACCTCAGAGAAGTTTAATGATTAATTAAACTTTGCATAGATTGAAACATTCTCACAGCGCCACTCAGTGTCGTTCAGCCGCCTTGCAAAGGGCAAATAAATGATAACTAGGCTGCAGGTGGTTCAACATCACTGATGGAGATACAACGAAGTAGGCCATTAGTGATTTCTTTTACTGATAGCAGTGATGATGTTTTGTTTGACAGTAGACATTGAACTTGCAGGGTTATCATACACAGGAGTGTCGGGTACTCTCTCTATATATATATTAGGTGAGGGTAGTCATGTGACCTTAGGAGTCATCAGAGCCCACTTATCTCAAGGCAGTCGTTTGTGAGGCTCGTGGCCATTTCCTTTTTCTCATTTCCTTACCTTTACCAACCCTGAGTGAGTACTCATTAAAAAGGTAGCTCAGTTGGGTGATGAATGTCCCTGCATCACAAGGGTATCCAAACAAGTGTACGGACTCTGTGACTGACACAATATTTCTCTTGTGGACGATGCTCCATCTTGAGTTGAGTTGAGCGGCAGCAAAGCAACTACAATGGGATGTAGAGACACATGGAAAAGACAAGCGTGACAAGGCTTCAAGTCCGTAATCAACCAAACGAGACGAAATTTGCATTCCGAACGATTACAACACACTAGAATGTACTCGGGTAGGATCCAAATATCAATTCAATGCTATTCGTTCGAAAGTTCTTCGTTCTTACCATCCACCTGTACTGCGGCAGAATGAGAAGCGTGAGGTAATGTCAGACTGCAGAGAAATCGTTTTATGTGAACTTGTTTGCCGATGGCTGAGATTGTGAGAACTAACATTTCACGTTCAAAAGAAGAAATATTATTTCGAACGACATCTTTTCTTTGCAGATGTTTATGAAATCTAGAGCACGCAAAAACACCCAGCAACACCTACCCACACCCATCCTCACCCACCCAAACACAGGGTCAAACGCAACGCAGTGTCCTAAATAAACAACATCCCACAGACACACACATACTTGTGCATGGACACTAAAAAATATTTTTTCATGCTCACAAATATGCTTTTACAAGAGAAAAACACAGGTTTCAGGTTTCGCACTGTTAGCCCAGTAGTCAAACAGACGCAATTTACCTGAAACGCATTAAGTGAATATATCTTTTAACTTATGTTTATCCCTTGGTAGGCTTGTTCTTCACACACTCGATCATCTCTTTTTAAAAAGTGTGTATGTGTGTTTTTTTCTTTATGCAATCCTTTCGGTACTAAACTAGGAAATCATTTGTGATTATTCCAGATATTGTTTCGGTTGTAGAAGGAGTCTTTTCTGATTTATCCCAATAGCATAAAAATTGGCCTCTAGCATCCGAAATGTTTATCTTCACACGGTCTGAAGCAGGAAGTATGGCAGTGGTTGAAGTTGAAGAAGAAAAATGTGTTTTTGTGTCAGGAACAGGGCACCCCTAGTCCCTGACCTTTTGCACTTGTCCTTGGTGTTGACGGGGATCTTCGGCTTTGTGACCGGGTATAGGTATGAATAAATAGCTTCGCTTCCTGCTATGATCTTTTTTTATTTATCTTTCCCTCGGCCCATGTTTTTCGTCTTAAGAGTTTTGTGGTGAGGATAGAGGGCGGGGTAAGGTTGGTGTTGCACCTTTTGTCAGGCGGGTACTGTGTACAGTGAGTTTTGTCGACCAGAGAGAGGTCTGTAGTCAGTCGCCACCCGTCAGCCACACAAGTCTCTTCTCTCTTCTTTGCTGGAAGCTACACTCAGTGACACACAAGACCTTGGACTCCACAACCATGGATATGCTCAGGCAATCAGGGAGAATACTGACTGTCATATCATTTCTTCAACTGGCAGTTTTGATTTCATTCGCTTCAGGTAACAAAACTTCACACATTTAATTAGACATTTTGTGCTACTCCGTATTTGTTTGAAAACTAGCGAATTGCCTCCTGGTTCCCTTGTTGACTTGTTGACATAGGGATATGTTATCATGCCCATTTTGCTTATGTTTTTCATTGACTGAACCTAACACAAAGGAAAAGAATCATAAACAGAGTTACTGCGAAAATGAAAAAAAAAAGAGATAGATATGAACTTTTCATTCACTTCCGTATGCACACATCCAAGCATCGACACGTGCACTATTACACATGGCAACATATGTGTTAATTTTAATATTGTCAGAAAGAGTGTTAATAGAAACAATAATAATAAGTTGATTTTATAGCGCTTTCCCCATCATTAAAAAAAAATTAATGAGACTTTTGGTTCTCATCATCGGACTAAATATTGATATCCGTGGTGCTGTAAATGTCGGGTTTAGCTGACTCTGACGGTTGTTGCCAGAGCTTCACTAGACACGACAAGCCACTCCCCTCCCACTCATGCATGTGTTTGTTTCAGGTGAGGTAGTTCCAGCTATAAACTTAACTTGCCCGGAGTACTTCTCGGAAGAAGTGGTGGAGAAAGTGAATTGCTCAGTGAATACTACTCAGTTCTCCGAGTCGTCCTGTTTAGTTTACCCGACCACAGTGGATTTCTATTTTCAAAACAATTCTTTTATTCTCCTTTGCTCTACTCCTTATAACGGCAAGTGCGACGAGGAACCAGTTGGCGAAATGAACTGCAGTTGTGTAGAATCTGAGGATGGTGTAAACATCTATCAACTCAATTTTCTGGGGAACAAGACTGTGTACGAAGGAGCAAGTCTGCTCTGTTATGTTGAGTGCTACTCATCTGTTCCATT
Source organism: Pomacea canaliculata (assembly GCF_003073045.1). NCBI lineage: Eukaryota > Metazoa > Mollusca > Gastropoda > Architaenioglossa > Ampullariidae > Pomacea > Pomacea canaliculata. The sequence continues at coordinate 2,362,890 of NC_037596.1, forward strand.
TCCAAGTCTCAGTAGTTGTACATCTTTGAAATACAGTAAGTTTATTTTTCCCCTGTAAAAAACTTTAGTGATTTCATCTGAAATGACCACACACCTTATTTAATTTGTATTTGGTACTATACCCTCGACTATCGACTGGAAAATTTAAATTGTAAGTATTTTGAGAGTGACAAGTACATTTGTTTGTTTCTGTGTTTCTTACTCTCTCTGTGGGATGTGTTTGTACCTGTTGTGTGGATGTGTATCTTTGTATGTAAAAGAGATTAGGAACAAGAGAAACAAAGAAGAGTGATAAAAGAATATTCAAAATTGTCAGGTATGTTTGGTTGAATGAAAAACATTAACAAGAAGTTATAAATACAAAGTTCACTTATTCTTGTAAATTTCGTTCCCATCGTCATTCAAACGTGTTTTAATTTTTTTTAAAATGCAGAAGCAACAGAGACAACAGCGCCGTCCACATCTATTGAAACAAAAGGTTTGATTACGTTTTGTACATCATGTATTTCTTGAATTTTAATTCTTTTTTAAATACTGATATTCAGGGTAGATCAGTCAGTCCTTTCTTGACTAGAGTCGATGCTGGTCATTGTTAGGGAGAGCACATGTCAACATATTATTTGCCTCCCGATCACACAATGGTAACTTAGGTGCTTGTATTCTACTTGAAATTTTAACCTTATACATTTCAACCCATTAACCAACATTCAACAAAATTTTCAGGTACATCTTCGACGTCGGACACGACAACGACAACAGTGAAGACAGGTAAACAATTATTAACGTATTTCTCGGATCCTGTCCCAAGTCACCTATCATGAAAACAATGTATCAAGAGATCGGTAATACTGATACAGAAGATTTTCATTTCAGTTTACAAGAAAGTATTTTTATAAGAGAAATGCCATCGTCAGGTTTCACAAAAATAATTCCGTAAGATTCGTTATACATTAATTTGTTAATCTTTGTGAATCTTTAGAATTTACATGCTGAAGAATCTCACACACCTCAAATTAATGTTGTTCTCGTAGAATTTAATAAAATTTAAGGAATACCTAAAAAGCAAGCGAGTGAATATGAGCACAGACAGAAGTTTGAGCATGTAGACAATGTGTTATTGGTTTTTGCAGCTTTTATTAAGACCTTAGTCCTATAAATTGTTGCTTTATGGTTGTTCAATCAAAATGCTTTGCAGTGACAACAGAAATATCTACTGTGACAACATCAGTAACAAGAAAAACAACAAATGGTATTGAATTTTACATAATATACATTTTTAAAATAGTGTGTTTACTTATGAAAAGTAAATAGTAAATGACTTTAAACATATTCAACTGTATTTGTTCCCTAGAAATTAGTTTTTAATTGTTTTAAATGTTTATTTGTCATTGAGTTTGTTGTTGGTTTTTTTTTCTATATTGTACAGGTAGAGATACAGTATGCTGCTGACATGTAGAGGCGTTTTGTACAGCCTGTAAACATTCAATTCAGCCAATTCAATTCCGTTTTTGTTTTGTTTGACCTATCTTTCAATTGGATGATATAAGTTGAGAGAGAATGACATACAGTTAACATTGTACATAAGATTTTTCAAAAACTAATATTTGCTTTTTTGAAGTTGTTTTTTTTTTTTAGAGTGTTCTGTATTTTGTGTCCTAATTATATTCAACGATTGCTGGAAATTAATTATACAAAAATTGACCCTTGTTTACCTACATATTAAATGTTATGTTCACTTTCCTGATCCAAAAGTGTAACGACTACTTGCTAAAATCAAATCTGAGTCACACTTTCCTGCATTTAACAAACGAATCGTAGTATCGTGCGCGAGAAAATCACGAGATTTCAATTCGCCGAATTTGTGTGCGAGATTGGAGACGGAGAGGCTTTCGCCGCTGTGTAAGCGCAGTTAATCGTTTGCTGACGACACGTTAACCGTTAACTATTGATGATATGAAGCTGATGTGTTGTACCTTAGTGTTTTAGTCCTCTTTTCTGACTTCATCTCACACCTTATTAATTGCTTGAGTTAGATAAAGTTCATGCAAAAATTATTTAATTTTAGGATTATGATTTATATTTGATTTTGATTTAGGTATATATATAGATAGATAGATATAAAACACTTTTATTTGGTGATTAATCGAACTACACACCCTTCCAGTCGTAGAAGAATGTTCTGTTTACTTTTCCAGGTTTGTTTTGAAATACATTCGATAAGTCTGTAAGAGAAAGCAGTTTAGCTGCTATTTGTATACATGACCTGACACAACAGGTAGGTATTATTAAGCCAGAGTACACACTACTTTGTACTTATTCTATATAGCACAATAGGTAAACTGGATCTTATAGATGTAAATACTTGACTATTTGGTGATGTCAATAAATAATAGCATAATTAATACATAGTGACAGTAATTAGCTGATGTAAACATTTTAAAATGCATACATCCTTTCGTTTGTATGACAAATGAAATTAACATCTTGATTTATTTTACAGCAAAAACAGTAGGAGGACTAAAGTGTCAACAACAACAGCTACTACTAAGATCTTCACTTATGTATAAGTTTGTATTGCTACTTTTGATGCTTAAGGTTACTTTTTCTAAAGGTTACTTGTAAGGTGTATGAGACTTGTATATGATTTTTATTATATAAGCAATTGTTTGTATCCACTGTAAGTTATAATGCAAATATTGTGAAAGTTGCTTTGATTTACAGAATTCAGAGCAAGTCAGTGCTCCAGAAGGGTTCATATCTGTCACATGTTGTAAGGATTTGGTTTATTGCAGCGCTTTACACAGCTAAAGACCCAGAGGCAGCAAGCTAAGAAAGTACCCACTAGATTGAAATTAAGATTAGACTAAACAGAATACATTACGAGAGCCCATTGATAGGTCTTTTCTTATTTGTTTTGAGCGAAAGACCAAGTCTAGACGCAGTGTTTTGGATGTGTGTGACATTGTGTATGTGACAAAGTCCCACAGTGCACAGCTGCTCCATTGCTTCACATCGCCACCCAACCTTTCTTCTGTCTGTCACCTGGTCGAGAGCCTTCAATGGGAACATTGGAGAACCGTCCTGGGCAAGGTGTCATGTCGGGTGACCTGTTGACAATAGCAGGCAGAACTCCTGTAACCCATCTGAGAGCTGACTACATTGTGGACGAAGTTGTTCGTCTTTCGCTCCTTGTAAAAAATCCGGAGGAGTCTCTTAAAGCATCTTATCACGAGCGCCTGGATCCTTTGCTCTTGTTTGTTAGCAAGGTACAGGTCGTGTCCCCGTACATCATGATTGACACCACGAGAGACATACTGCATAATTATTTCCAAATGCCTCCTTCTGGCCGTAGATGGAAAGAAAAACACTGCTTGTCAAGAAGACTGTTTTTGCCCAAGTCATTTTATACCAACTGCAATATCACACTTAAATAGAACTAACAAATGTCCAGGGTGTGCTCGCGCCAGTTTCTGATACTTATTGCCAGAAGAAGGGATTTATGTGAGAATGTATAATTGTTATAAATGTGTGACATGTGACTGATGTGACTGTATTTTATTTAGTGTAGTAATTAGAAGAGTTTCTAACAAAGTAATGTGTCTGTGTCTGTTTTAAACTGAAGTGGACAATACATTGTATTGAATGTATATGGTTACAATACTGGATATCTCTTCTTCATGCCATATTTCCTCACATGATACAGCCAGCCATTACAATACTGAATCCTTCATGTGGAAAAAACAAATTAAAGTAACAAACTGAATTAAAAAAAAAAATTCAGACTACTAAGGGAGATAAATCCTGTAAACATTTTTGGCTTTCCTACCCATGTTTACGGGTCAGCCTTGCGCTCGTTAAGCTGATAATTCTCATAACTTTATATTTTTGATTTTAGCATCTAGTCCATCAAAGAACTCCCCAGCTGGTTCATCTAAAACTAATTCCTGATCTTAAAAACAAGCAGATGACTGTCTGCCTGTTTGCCTGACAAGTAGGATCCATGAAATAACCCGAGTTATGTGATGTTACAAGTCCTGAGGCCACAGTAACCTCTGTATTTATAAAGTGGGAAACTCTCTCAAGAAAACTTTTACGAAGACTATTAAAAATACAAAGTTACACCAAATAACTGCAAAACTGTAAAGGAAAGTTAAATCAGAAGGACATAGGGAATACAATGGCTACATTGTGTGCCACACACGTGTTCATGAAAATAGTTATTTGAGGTTCATTATTCGAAGACAAGATTTACACAACCTTCGACATCGAGTAGCTGTAGACAGATTTTATTGCTTGGTTGTAAATCCTTTCAACAGATGTTATCAGTCCTTTGATTTTATAAAAGAGGTTTTACCGGTTCTTCGTTTGCTATGTGCTTTAAATGTTGTGTGTTTGGTCTTAGTTTGCAGGACTTTGTGCCAGGGAAGTCGGCTATAATTATACAATACTTTGTTTGTTCTAGTGTAAGAACCTCTCACAAACAACACAGAAGACAAAAGTTGCATAATTAGGTGTAGAAACTTTGGGGTTCAACTCATCGCCGAGACAACAACTTTGCACTCACAGATACAAATGTGTCTTAGTCAAAACATCTGTTGCCATGTAATGTCAGTTTGTTACCTGTGTGAATGCACGGTTTGAATGTAATGGCTTTTTTTTCTGTTTAATCTTTGATTTTAAACTTCTGAGTATTCTTCGTGTTTAATGAGATCCATGAATGGACATATCCAGGCCCGTTCTCAGCCCCGCGGGGCCCGAGGCAAAGGGCATGTGCGGGGCCCTCACGCCACGATCACACGGTTTTAGTTGGGATCTAAAGTCACTTTTTTCCTCAGGGATATCTCGTCTTTATCATTGACAGCACACTGCATACACATTACAACATAAGCCTCGATTAATTTATTTGTAACGTTCGTCAATAGGTTACAATCAAAAGCGCGGGGCCCCTTGAAGCGCGGGGCCCTAGGCAGATGCCTCGTCCGCCTGCCCCTAAGCACGGCCCTGGACATATCACAACAAAACACATGAGGTCAAACCTTAAAGAAATGCTTTATTATCTATTTGTCTATCTTTCCATCTATACATCCATGTTGTCTCTGCGGTACCAAGTCAGAAGTTCAAAAGTGTGACGTCCTCCTTTAATAGTTCTTACTTTCCTTATGCGGCTAATACCTCTAACTAATACTACTCTCTTTCTCTCGTTATTCCCTTCTATCTCACTTCTCTCCCTCTCCCTCTCTCTCTCTCTCTCATGCAAACACAACTTGAAGAAGCTTATGACTAGAAAATTTTCATGAAAAATACTTATTTGAACTGCTGAGATGTGACCCCACCCCAGCCAGCAAGGACCAACCAACCAACCAACCAACAACCAACCAACCAACCAACCAACCAACCAACCAACCAACCAACCAACCAACCAACCAACCAACCAACCAACCAACCAACCAACAACCAACCCAAACAAAACAAAACAAACAAAACAAACAAACAACAAACAAACAAACAAACAAACAAACAAACAAACAAACACCGAGTTTGCTGAGAGGACACTGCCCACCCTTCCCTGCTGTTCTCTCTTCCATGTGCATGCGATCAAAAGGGTGTAGATATGTTGGGAGGTGAAATATGTTGGCGAGTACAATATTGTCAACTATCTTTGCCTCACTACAAAAGCATGTTAAGATTAGCGAACAATCAAAAAAGAAACAAGCTGTTGAGAGAGCTGGCCGTTCCCACACTTCATTCTATGGGACTGTCGCGTGTTTTCAGTATCAGAGAGACCGTCTACAGCAGCAAAAACTGTTTTATTGTGGTCGAGATAGGACTAACGTTTCAGTTTCTCGATAAGGAGACCCTCTCTCACTCCTGAATTTTAATCATCTGGTGCAGTGTGGAGTTGTCTTTTGTTCACGGTCGTCGCCACCACCGCCATTCCTTCCTGTTTATTAAAGTCGATCGCCGGCATTGCGAAGGACGTTGCAGGAGCGACAACGGCGACACAATAACGTATGTCGACACGACAGACAGACAGACGAGTTCTTTCTGAGCACCATGCCACTGTTTCGACTGCTGATTTTCATCAGTCTCATTGCAGGTAAGATACATACAATATTGTTTATTAATTCTGTTTCACTTCTAAACGGTTAAAAAGGTCAGAGCACGACTACAGTGTTGACGACTGTGTCGAGGTCACAGAAGGTGGGAGAGACATTTCAATGCCTTCCTGCCAAAGTGTTTGTTGTTGTTGGCTGGTGAGCGGGAAACTTGTGCAGACATGTAAGAGTGAACTTGTGTGTATGTGTACGCGCGCGTGCTTGTGTGTGTAATTACATGTGTGTGTGTGCGCGCGTACGTGCGTGTATGTTTTTGGATCTCTGTGTGTGTACGCGCTTGCTTGCGCTTGTATGTGTCTGCGTCTGTATGCGTGTACATGTTTGTGTCTGAGTTTATTTTTTCTTTGCGTTAGAGAAAGAGACAAGAAAGAGTGTGGAGATCGGGTATCACTATAGACACAACTATTACATTTAATTTTAGTAAATTTTACATTTTTTTTTATCAAAAGCAGAAATGGCAGCCTCAACGCAACCGTTAATGTCATCCTTGGTAACACAAGGTAAATTTAGTTTTCTTTCGGTTAGTCATATGTCAGGATTTTTTTGAGTTTACTAAAGGTGCCAAACGACACTGAATTTCTGAAAGAAATTTGCAATATCTACACATTAAAAAATCTCTTTATCTTTCTTTTTACTTTTTCTTAAAATTTAGAAATCGTGCAAGTGTGTGTGTGTGTGCTCGCGCACGAGTGTACGTGTGAGTGAGAAAAAAAACTGACAATGTTATATAGGGCTAACAATCGCCACAGATGGTTTTAGAAAATTATTCTTTACTTTTGTTCATTGAAAGCAGAAATGGCACCTTCAGAACAAGAGATAACTTCAACATTAATGACACAAGGTAACTTTCACTTGATTAGTCCTTTATATACTTTTTTCTTGGCTTCTTGTAGTTTACTACGCTATATAATACTTTCTAATCATCTACAAAATGTTAATTTTTTGGTTGTTTGCTTTTTTGTACTGTTTTTTTGTGTTCATACAGTAGTTTAGGTAATGTATGTGCGTCTGTATGTGTGTATATATATATATTGAAAAGAGACGAGTGTGTGTTTGTTTGTGAGGTGTAAGAGGGAATAAGAGAAGAATGGCAGTGTATAATATGGGTGACAGAAAAGACAACCACTACAGATATTTTTAGTACATTATGATGTATTTTTCAATTTTTTAAATAGAAATGCCAACGTCAGCACAACCGGTAAAATCATCAACGATTAAACAAGGTGCTCTTTATTTTTTTACTTATTCTGGAATATGTAATGAGTCTTTTGTTGTCTGTTAATGGCATCCAACGACGCGGTATTCCTTACATACATAGCAATAATCTACAGAAAGTTAAGGTTTGCATGTACTACTTTATAGCTGTGTGTGTACATGTGTGTGTGTGTGATAACAGAGACTAGAGACAGTGTGTTATGCAACTGATAGGAGGGACAATCACCACAAACAATTATATAAATCCCTCTATATTTTTTTTAGCACAAATGACATCGTCAACACAACTGTTACTATCATCGGTTATAACGCAAGGTATTGTTTTATTAGTCTTAAATTTGTCATTTATTTAGCTTTGTATTTTTCAATGTGTTAGAGAGCGAGAGAGATAAGAATCAGTTTGTGTGTGAGAGAGAGAAGGACCTTATATGTGGTGGAAGGGTAAAACAATAGTCACAGATGATTATGGTAATGTCGTCTACACTTTTGTCTGGTAAAAGCAGAAACATCACCGTTGTCATCATTTACATTCACTTCGCTATCTGCCGAAGAAAAATGGGAAGAGACAACCGTGATGCCAATATTATTAACATCACCAATACCCACATCATTAACAACACAAGGTAAGTTTGCTATTCTTTATTTTGTGAAAGTTACTGCGCTCTCCTGAATTCTTTCTGGAGTCAAGGCTATTTATTAAATATGTTTTATATGTAATAGAGAATGCTATTTTTAATTTTGTTTTCTCTTACAAATATTTCTTTTACTTTTTTTTAGTTATAATGTAATTCAATGGTAAACTTTTTATCTGTGACCCTGTGAGTATATTTCTTTCTGAGTGAGAGAGCGAGAGAAAAAGAAAAAACCAAGAGTGTTATTTATCTTACAAGAGAGACAAATTGCACAGATGATTTAGTTATATCATGAATACTTTCGTAAAATCATCATATATTATTAGTTTTACACGTAGCGTATATGAGTATTTTTTTTTTTTTTTTAGTGTGTTAGACAGCGAGAGAGATAAGAATCAGTTTGTTGTTTGGGTGACGAAAGGGAGAGTCACTACAGATGACTGAAGTAAATTTTGCTACATCTTTGTGTATCAAAAGCAAAAATGGCAAGGTTAACACCACCATTAGTAACAATAGTGATAAAACAAAATACATTTTATTTGTTGGTCCTAAAAATTTCAAACTTTTTGTGATTTGTTAGCGGAGTCTAAGCCTCCTTAAAGAACGTTGCAATAGTTTACAAAAAAAATTATGTGCTTACAAGATAATTTTAGTAAATTCTGTTACCATTTAGCATTAAAAATAGAAACCACCACACCAACAAGGACGCTATTATCATCAATGTTAGAACAAAGTAATTTTAGTTTTCTCTCGGTTAGGATTAATTATGTCATAAAATTTTGTTGCATGTTAATGCAGCTCTTTAAGTTATATTCCTGGAAAAGATTCAATAATCTACATGAAATTTTAGTTTTATTTGCTTGCCTTTTAAAATTGCGAACGATAAATAAGTAATAATGAAATCGCTTTATATGTCTCCGCGTTTGTATTTGTGAGTGAGGAAGAGAGAAAAAAGATTGACAGGAGAAACAAAGGCTACCTATGATTTTAGAAATTTTTTTTTTTTTTTTTTTTTTTTTACAATTTTGTAAACAGATATATCACCAACAGCGCAGTTGTCATCATTAACATACATTTTGTCAGCTATCGAAGGAGGAACAACTGCAATACCATCGTTCAGACCATCATCAACAACACCCCAAAGTATTGTTTATTGTTTTATCAGATTTTTTTTGGTTTATTTATGTTTGTCAAAACGCTATTTTTTTAAAGAAAATAATAAATTTAATTTCTTTCTTAAACTATTAGTTATACATTTCTTCTGATTTCTTAACTGATATCAGATTAGTTTTCATGTAATATTTTTAATCTTTCTTATTTTTAGATTTGTATTTCTCAGTTAATTTTAAAAAGCTTAAATTTGAGATAAAGGTGTTTTATGTGTGCATTTTAATTGTTTGGATTGTGGTAATTGCTTTTTTTATAGATATAATATGTGAGATATTTATTAGATCGTTTTTACTGATCACATCTCTTTTTTAATCAATCTTCCCCACACATTAGTGATGATAGCACTTTTGAATTCTTTATAGATAAATATAAAGAATAATTTTCTTATTAAAAGTAACTTTACCTTGTATACTTGCCACATTTCCTTGTCCACATTTTGCAACATTTCAACTTACCAATAAAAACAACGGAAATTCGAAAGTATACAAAGGCAGGCAGTAATGTTTCCTCACCAAGTCAGAATTTTGGAATGTTTGTTTACTTAGTACTTCAGTAGACTATTTTGGGAGTGCTTATAAATAGTCTGTATTTAATCTGTATCACTAAAAATCTCTGAAAATATATTTAGTAAAATTTGATATAATATAGAAATCGGTTCTCTTTGTCACATGCTTATTTTAATTGTCACGTGTGAAGCAAAACGTTTGCATGCGTCCTCTTGTTTCTACAAGTCATATTTTTATATTTGTCCGATAAAAACAAGAAGATGGATAGTATAATCCTTAAATTTAGTTGGTAAATGTTTTAATTATTAGATGAATACTTGATTTTGCTCTATAAATTATGCTTTCAAGTTTTGAAGATTTGCTGAAGGCCAACGTGTTTTATATTTTTTACTCTCAATTACATATGATCATTATCTTTTACAGCTACAACGCAAACATCTACAATGAGTACAATCGTGACAAGAAAAACTTCAATAGGTAGTACACTTTCGTAATCTACTTTTGTATTCCACTTTTCCTTCCTGCTATTTCTGTGATACAATTTAATCACATTTTCTGTATTAAGTAATGACTTTTTATTTTACGAATATTAAATTCTTTATTCCTTCTGTTGTTAAGTTGTTTTGTGTTTTTATTTTCAAAAATCGTTAAACTAGCGTGTGTATACTGTCATAGCAAAAATGCTTTATGGCGAAACAGTAGAATATTTTCTAATAGATTTCATCGAGCTAAAACCAGACGAGTGCACAAAATATTAGTCATCATAGATCATAGAGAGTTAATGATTCCATCCATAGTTTTACAATTAACATATCCACTCATAAAACGTTTTACAATATCTTTTCTTTCCCATCAGCCAGGGAGAGTCCTGAGTCAGAATACTTGTTCATATCAGTCATTATTATTGCAGTCTTTTTAATTTCCAACATATAATCACGTTTCATAGCATGTAGCTTTCATCTTCAAATATTCATTAAAGACAATTATTGCATGTGACAGCTATATTGTGACTGACATTTGTACCATTGATTTTAAAATACATTACGAACATACATAATCACGTTTTGCAGATGGCTTATATTATCTTGATACATTTTAATGATGCAATATTTATCATGAAATTATTTAATGTCTTATTTGTTTTTTGCAGTATTTACAAAAATTTGTTGGTTCTGAACTTAAATGCATTAAACATAGATGCTCTCATTTAAATCATGCTTAAATTGATGTGAAAAAACTGATTTTTATCCTGGCAAAACAGGATCTTCATTAGAGCTACCGTAATCACGCGCCTGGAACACAGTATCGCGCGCGAGAAAACCGCGAGAATTCAGTGGCGAGATTTTGTGTGCGAGATGTAATACGTGGTGCTTTCCTTAAACCTTAGTTTTTTAAAAGATATTAAGAAACCCAAAGGTCAACGATTAAGAGTCGTTATACTACTAATTAGTTAATGTGTATAATTTCATTTGCTCACTTGTAGATGTTCGGGTCATTTACTAAATTGATTGAGATTCTAGAAGAAAAGACAGTTTTTTGACACTGATTTTATTTTGAGACTATTAAAATAATTATGATTATGACCATGATTTGACATAAATTACATAATAATAAGGCAACAACAAGTTAGCTGCTTCTTGTGTATTTTGTACCTGCTATCATTTTTTTGTACGTTTTTACCTTAAGTGGAGTCACTGATTATTATTATTATTATTATTATTATATTATTATTATTATTATATTATTATTATTATTATTATTATTATTATTAAAGAAAATAAAAAGAGACAGCATCAACATGGTTACACAATTAATTAAAATCTAGACGTGACATAAACATACACAATGCAATTAAACTGAAAGCAAATGGCTAGTATTTTTATATTTATGCAGAATTTGTAGTACCAAAGACAGATCATTATCAAAGCTGCTAAAGTAAAACGTGTGTCAGATGCTTTTACTGCTTAGATGCTGACCAGATGAATCTTCATCCAGAGGCAAGTACTTCGGTAAGTAAGTAAAAGTAATAATTTCTCTCTCCACCCCTCTCACATCCCAAACTTTTTCTCTAATGAAAGTTAATGCAAATGGTTCACCGTAGTTATTTGGAGAATTTATTCTACTAAAATTTTGTAGGAATTAGGGGAGAGCAAGCAAGGGAGCTGCGTGCCGAGACAGACTAGGACAAGGGATGTAGACGAATAACCAACCAGTCTTCATTCACATCAACGGTGAATTACTATATCGTCAGGACGACAGTGATGACTCCCCCCAGCCTCCCAAGTAAGTATTTTTCATGGAAGTTTCGTGCGTTATCTGTAGATGACCTCTTTGATGAACTTGCCGCTTAATGTAAGATGTACTTTTGACTTTTATCATGTGTTATACATAGCGGACGGTGGGACTGTAAATTGATAGAGCTACTTGTGAAGTGGGTGATTTACTTCAGTAAACATCTGTTATACAGAGTTTGTGACCGCCATTCAAGATTTAAGTTTTCTTAAGATTACAAAAGAAGTTTGTCAAATGGACCTTAATGGCACTAGAGAAGCACCAGTGGGTGAGCAACAACAGTATTAAATCTGTTTCAGGTATAGCAATTTGAGTTGGTTATGCAATAAGCGAACTCTTATACTCCCAACTTACGATAAGAGTATACTTTTGTTTTAAAGATTTTTAAGTTATTAAGTTATATTATGATTTTGACTGTAATCAATGACTTTTACAAATTGTAGTCTTTTTTCCAAAAAATCCGTTAGACAGTACCAAAAATAATAATCAGAACTACAATATATCCTTCATCATATCGGGAGAGACTGCTAGTCTCCGTAATAGTACCGAATAAGCTGAAGCCACTTACCTGTAAATTAACATGTTTCTGCGTGATTCCCAGAAACAACTTGATTTTGACCACAAACTGTAAAGTAAACTAAAGAAATTGTTTTCCGTGCACATCCTGGGTGTTATAATTTTATCTACAGAATATGTGCTCGTTGTTTTGTGTTTTCTCAAGGGTTCCTTACTTCTGTTTCCATTTTATCAGGCAAAACAAAATCAATTGCTCAGAGCGCTTTATATAAATCCTTTATAGACTAGAGCATAAACAGCCATGCACTTATATTAGCACATAACACATAATCAGTCCTACTACAGACAAGACAAATACACAAAGTAAATACAGAAGCCCGTCATGCACGTCCATGACCAGAACATTTTGTAAGTATGCCAATTCACTAACTAGAATGATAACAAGCTGCTGTTAGGTATTAACTTTGTTTGATTTTGTTTTCTTTTGTAAAAGATAGGAATTAAAAAACACACATCAGAGCATTTTCTAAAAACGTTTAAAATAATTGGGTTACTCACCACATTGTTGTATCTCTTTCAAGATAATAAAGCTAAATACAAATATCAAAGAAAGAAAAAATGCACCAACAAATATTTTAGTCACGATAATAAAACAACCCTTGCACCTTCAAGGATTACTGGGGTTCAAATTATTTTGCTGTCGTTAAGTATAAACTCAATTGTAAATATGGAGGAATACATTGCAAATCCATGTCGAAATAGAAAGAAGATTAAAAAAGCCAAAATGCGTAGAATTTTGCAAAGATAAACTTGTTTACATGTTAGTAGTTTGCGGGTTTTTTTTTTTTTTTTTTTTTTTGTTGTTGCTAATGTCATACAAAGACGGAAAAAGCGACTCCCACCACATTAGAAACGGTAATCAATAAATAAATACGTACTCGATTCTGTAAATAAAACAGACCACAAATTTATTTTGGAGTATCTTTGCTTAACACATACCCTACACGGCTGCGGTAACAAGCGACATGTTTGTTTACTCAGCGGCGAGTTCCAGCGAATGAAATTTCTACCGGTATTGTTTATAATTAAATTTATTAACCTACAATAAAAAATGTATCTGTGATACTCCATTTTAAAGAGCACTTTAAATACATTTATATCGTGAAAATTTTAACAAATATACGTTTTTGTTTTTTAGTAGTAAATCCAACTTAAAGACATTAACTGTAGAGGACAGAACCGTAACAAATCGTCAAGTAGGTCAAAAGTCTTTCTTAACTAAATTTTCCTCTTTCTTTGTCTTTAAGTTGGAGCAAAAACAAATGGCATACAAGGTATATCAAACATACTGCAACCAGCAATGTCAGTAGCTCACATTATTTATTTTACAACATATTCTTACTTTATTATAACAAGTATGCATTTAATAATCATAGCATACTTTAGTTTTTTTTTAATTTTTCAATTTGTATTGGTTTGAAATAATAAAATAAAAATATTAAGAGTACAAACACCAATCTGAATGCTTTGTCCTAATTTCATAAAGGGTTGGCTACATAAAATGCTTTTATAGCTGTTTAAAGATTAACAAAACTAACAACAAACATTAAGGTATAAAGAGTAATAGACAATTTCAGTTACAATAATGAAGCAACCCTTATTTTATGAAGCAGGCGTAAATTATTTTGTAATTTGCTTAGTTAAGGTTAATTGTGAAACTGGAGAAAACTCTTTTGCCCGTGTCGGTCAACGGCTAGATTTATTGTTTATCTACTAAATTTGTTAGTTTAACAAACCTTGGAAATCTTTTAAGTAGTTTTGCTTTCAAATCGTGTTCACTCCTTTTTATTCTATTTTTGCTTTTGATTTCGAGCGAAAACAATTGAATGCAACGTAGACCAAACATACTGATATCAGCAGTATCAGTAGTACAACCGCTAACAGAAAAGAATAAACATCCAAGCATGAAAATTGTAAGAAAGGAACTTCATGTCCTGACGAACGAAGGTGACGGCCGCCATATTTCATCACGTGATCAAGCCAGTAGGCCGCTTTCTCCACAGGAACACCGAATTCGATTTTAAACAGTTCCGAGGCTTTGGTGATGGCCTGCTTGTAGCTCGTGTTGGTGGCCACTTTGAGAATGGTGGAGTGCAGCTCGTGTGTACTGACGGTGTTGAGGTCGACAGTCTCTGCCATGCCCTTTACGCGCATGCGCTCAGCGTTGTAGAACTGGTCAATAAAGATCGGCGTACAAACCACTGGCACGGCGTGGAACAGAGCCTCGTACTGACCATAATTACCACAATGGCTGACAAACACGCGAGTGTTGGGGTGAGCCAGCAGGTCATTCTGAGGTATCCATGACGACGTCAGGATCTTCTTTGAGTTCGGTGACGAAATATTGGAACGGAAAACGGATTTAAAAGGTAAATCCTGCAACACACTGATGATTTTTTGTGTAATTGATTCTGGTGGACTGAGGACATAACTACCAAACGTTACGATAACAACTCCTTCTTTGGCATCATCCATAAAAAATTGAAACTGAGGGGGCAATGGTTTAGCAGGACCTGTAGCTGTTCCTCCAATTAGTTTGACATTAGGCATCGATGGTCTCGGGTAGTCTAGGATATGGTCTGTGTCAACCAACCAGATCTCAGCTCTTGCTACAAGCATGTCTATAGTAAGGAAAGGCATTTCTGGTGCATAGCGACTGACTGCATCCGTGTAGGAAAATCCGTCGAGCACAGAGGAATATACATGAAGTACAGTGGTTAAAACTCGCTGAAGAAAACTCATATGATGGCTGTAGCTAAAAGTTACCGCTGGTATGTTGCAAGGCTGTAAAGGGATTCGCTGGTAGGACGTGTCGTAAAATGTTCCAAGAAAAGCAAAAGGCACCCCAAGTCTATAAGATATTATCGTCATCATGTTCATGAACCGTAAATTGTCGAAAACGAAAAGATCTGGACGCAATTCTTTAACGTTCTGGAAGAAAGAAGCGTTGGTAAGAAGAGTATCACAAAATTGTAAACCAATAGACATAAGCACACTCAAATCATCAGACAATCCCTTAAAATAGATGTCGGGGAAAGCGGCCGTGAACATCTCCTCAAAGTTTCTCAATGTCTGATACTCGATTACAGTCAAGTTAGTCGTGTCCAACACCCGCCTGTTGACGATGTAGTCGGGCATGGTCAACCACACCTCGTGACCTTGCCGAGCGAGGGTCCGCGCTACGTTCGTGTGGTAGTTGGTGTGGCTGGTGAAGGGCGAGGGCATGAAGACAACTCTCTTACCCCCCACACACAGGGGCAGCAACACGAGGCAGACTGTCCAAAGCAGGAGTTGTCTCATTTTCAGGTCTTTGATGCACTTTTGGTCCTCTGTAACATTACAGAATTTGTACAAAATGATTACAAAACATAACTGTAGGTGAAAGCCTGTTGGTGATGATTGAAAGTTGTCGCTGCGTCAGCACGTTTAGATTTATTCAACGAATCGTGTAGAATAACTCTAAAAAACAGAGGACAGTCAAGTCGACGATTCGTCGATGACACCGTAGAGCGCATAGCTTGAGAGGAAAATTTATTTTAAAAATGCCCCTCTGTGTCGCATATATGTCATCTCAAATTGTCACATCGTAACACGCCAAATACAAATACAGTTATCTTATCACATTTTGTATATTAAATGCAAGCTATTGAAAATATTTATGAAAGATGAAAACATTGCTGCAGGGTACTTTGCACTGTTCAGTCAGCCGCGGTCACTGATATTCGTTAAAAAACATTACCAATACTTGCTGTAAGTGTCTTACCTAAAAATGATTTTGGATCTTGCTGTCCTCACAACCTTTCAATGTCTCCTCTAGTTCAAGCTGCTTTTCAAATGTTGCCGAGTAGCGACACTGAACACATTGACATCGCCTGATGAGGACTATATTACCCATCTTTAAAAAAGAGACCTAGTGTGAAGAGACATCACCTACTGTCAATCTATCGACGGAGCTGTAGACTTTATTGAGTGATAGAACACGTGGACGCCCAGGGACGACAGTGTGAAGCATTGACAGGGAGAAGTGGATTATGCCTGACCTATTTGACCCCATGAGGTCACGATCTTTGCCGCAGCTGTGTCAGGTGTTGTTATTTATAATCTACATTTTGCACGTGATACTCTCTCGTCCTTGTCAGACTTTTACGAATCGTCTGAAAGGCACTGTAGAGTGCAGGTGATACAAAGTAAGCAAATTTGTGATAACGATGTAGGAGGGAGACATTGTTGGGTGTGACGCACAGGTGAAGCAAATATTTTATTTGAAAATTTATACTAATAAAATTTTGTAGGAATTAGGGGAGAACAAGCATGGGAACTGCGTGCCAAAACAGGATAGGATGTAGGTGAATAACCAACCAGTCTTCATTCAAATCAACGGTGAATTACTACATCGTCAGGATGACAGTGGTCCCTCCAACCTCCCTGGTCAGCTTTCTCCGCAGAACTTAGTTTGCGAAGGTGAAACTATCGGAGCCATGAACGTAGGATCATCAAGGAAGATTCTTACAGAGCAAAGATTCACGAGAGGGTTGTGTGACACCACACCACAGAATCGGCACAATACCCTCCAACCCACGGCAACCTAAGAGGCTCCTCGAATGGATAATCTATGTTAATCTTAAGAACTGTGTTTTCGTTGAAGAGGGATTTGGGGAAGGGGATACTCAGACAATTGTGAGGGATCTTGACTATAGAAAGAGAGCTGTGTGTGTGCGCGGGAGCGCGCGTACGTGTGTTTGTGTGTGTATGTGTTTGTGTGTGTCATTAGCGTCATAGATCATGTGTATAACCTTTTGATATTACTGCTGACGCCAGTCCGTCGAACTGGCTTAAAAAAGAAAAGAAAAGAACACAAAAGGAAACTCTCAAACATAAAAGAAAAGAGTAATTATGTGTTAGGAACAGGGGGTTGCTGCCCCTGTCTGTTGTTAGTCAGGGATTATTGCCCTTACCAGTATATGAGTGTTATTGCTGCGTCGTGGTTTCGCGTCAGAACCCGACGTCATTTTATGACGTAATTTTAGATTGTAGGGAGAGTGAAAATTATTTGGAAGAGAGCAGACGACGGAGGAGATTTTTGAGAGAGGGGACGGACAATTTCTGGACCAGGGAAAGGGAGGAATTGACCAGAACGTTTTATTTTTGGTTGCACAGACGATAACTTCAGGCAGTGCGGTGTGAGTAACTAAGACTTTATATAGACTTATATATAGTTCGCAGTATCGTGTGTGTGTTTGTGTGTGTGTGTGTGTGTTTAATGCTGACTGATGTAAAAGTTTCGTTGCCCACGACAAATCTATGTGATTTGTGAATGAAAGAAAACATAAGGGGACGTGTGCGTAAGGTGAGTGCGAGTAGTTTGAAAGTGTGAATTGAACGCGTCCCTGACATTATGAAAAGTGTAAAAGAAAAAAGAGAAACAAAGCGAGTAAAAAAAAACTACTTGGTAAACTTTCACAAGAGCGGTAAACGTATAACAAACACGTTACATTGATCCCAGGGATAACCACATCAAACAATAATTCATCATGTATTATTTATTATTAATATTTTTAAGCTATTAGTTTTTGTTGATTATTTTCTAAGGCAAGCAATAAAGAACAAAGGTGCTGTACAAAAACTAACATTATTAATATTGTTTATCCATTAGATTCTTGTTAAATTTCTACATGCTGAAATAAAACACGCTGCTGATGAAAATAGTCACAGGGTAATATACAAATGCCATCTGGAATTGCCATATGCTAAATGTTTTCTTTTTACTTTAAATATTTCCCTTTTAATAGTAATAATCATAATAATCATGATCATAAGGACTGATATAGCTCTTTCTAAATCATTTTTGCTCAGAGCGCTTTATATAAATCATTTATAGACTAGAGCATAAACAGCCATGCACTGATATTAGCACATAACAAACATAATCAGTCGTACTACAGACAAGACAAATACACAAAGTAAATACAGATGCCCGTCATGCACGCCCATGATCAGGTTATTTTGTGTGTATGCAACTTCACTAACTAGAATGATAACAAGCTGCTGGAAGGTAATAACTTTGTTTTCTTTTGTAAAAGAGTGGAATATTAACACACATCTGCGCATTTTTTAAAAACGTTTATAATAATTGGGCAACTCGCCATATTGTTGTATCCCTTTAAAGATAATAAAGCTAAATACAAGTATCAAAGAAATAAGAAATGGAACAACAAATAAAACTTGGTAAAAAGAGCAACAGAAAAAAACATTTTAGTCACGGTAATAAAACAACCCTTGCAACTACAAGGATTAATGCGATTCAAACTACAGGTAGTCCTCGGGTTACGACGGTCTCGAGTTACGTCGTTTTTCGTGGTTACGACACTCATTCCCACTTACAGCGACTGTAATAACAAAGCAACGTAGTGGGTTTATTATTGAGATGGACAGATTATTGGCGCTTTGGTTGGAAGACCAAAATCAACGCCGTATCCCTGTGAGTTTTATGGTTATTCAGGAGAAGGCTAGGCGACTGTTTGAGGCGTTGAAAAGAGAAAAGGGGGAAGGAAGTGAAAGTGAAGAATTTGTGGCAAGTATAGGGGTTGGTTTATGAGGTTTAAGGATCGTGCCATAACATTAAAGTGCAAGGTGAAGCTGCTAGTGCTGATGAGAAAGCAGCAACTGAGTTTCCTAATGCATTGGCTAAGATAATTGAGGAGGGTGGTTACTGTGCTCAACAAGTGTTCTACGTGGATGAGACAGACTTGTTTTGGAAACGTCTGACTAACCTAACACTGTTTATTACTGTTACAGCACTCACAGTACAGTATTTCATTATTAAACGTACTGTACTACAATATTTTACTGTACTTATGTTTATTGATAACTATGTAGGGTACTGTGTTAGGATAGGTGTTTGGATAGGCTAAGTGTTTGTAGTACTGTACTTTTATTATGATGGTATAGTACTGCATGAACGTATGACCGACTTACGTCGAAATTCGTTTTACGACGCGGCGTTAAGAACGGATCACCGTCGTAAGTCGAGGACTACCTGTATGTTGCAAGCGTTAAGTAGAAACTCAATTGTAAATATGGAGGAATACATTGCAAATCCATGGCAAAATAGCAAGAAGGTTAAAAAAGCAAAAATGAGTAGAATTTTGCACAGAAACTTGTTTCCATATTAGTAGTTTGCGGTTTTTTTTTGGCTATTGTCATAAAAAGACGGAAAAAGCGACTCGACCAAAATAGAAACGGAAATCAATAAAGAAATATTATATTCTGTGAATATAACAGATCACAAATTTATTTTGGAGTGTCTTTGCTAAACACATACCCTAAACGGCTGTGGTAACCCGCGACGTGTTTGTTTATGCAGCAGCGAGTTCCAGCGATTGAAATTTCGACCGGTATATTTTTTAATTAAAATTTATTAATCTACAATAAAAACAAATATCTGCGATACTCCGTTTTAAAGAGCACTTTAAATACATTTATATCGTGAACATTTTAACAAAAATACGTTTTGTTTTCTTGTAGTAAAATCAATTTAAAGAACCTAACTGTCGAGGAGAGAACTGTAAGAAATCGTCAAGTAGGTCAAAAGTCTTTTTTAACTAAATTTTCCTCTTTCTTTGCCTTTAAGTTGGAGCAAAAACCAATGGCATACTAAGTATATCAAACATACTGCTATCAGCAATGTAAGTAGCTTACGTTATTTATTTTACAACATATTGTTACTTTATTATAACAAGTATGCATTTAATAATCATAGCATACTTTAGTTTTTTTTTAATAAGATGTATTTTGAATCGGTTTGAAAAAGTAAAAAAAAAAAAAAAAAAAAAAAAAAAGAAAACTAAGACAAACGCCAATCTCAATGTTTTGTCCTAATTTTACAAAAAAGTTTGCTACATAAAATGTTTTTATAGCTGTTTAAAGGTTACTAAAACTAACAAGAAAACATTAAAATATAAAGAGTAATAGAACATTTCAGTTACAATAATGCAAGAAACCTTATTTTCTGAAGGATTATCAGGGACAAATTATTTTGTAATGTGCTTAGTAAAGGTTAATTTCAAAACTGGAGCAAACTCTTTTGCCCATGTTGGTCAATGGGTAGATTTATTGTTTATTTACTCACTTCTGGAAGTTTAAGAAATCTTTAACATCATTTAAGTAGTATTCACTCCTTTTTTATTCTATTTTTGGCTTTGATTTCGAGAAGAAACATTTGAATGCTTTATAAACCAGATACACTACAATCAGCAGTATCAGTAGTACACAAGATAAAAGAAAAGTATAAACATCCAAGCAAGAAAATTGTAAGAAAGGAACTTCATGTCCTGACGAACGAAGGTGACGGCCGCCATATTTCATCACGTGATCAAGCCAGTAAGCCGCTTTCTCCACAGGAACACCGAATTCGATTTTAAACAGTTCCGAGGCCTTTGTGATGGCCTGCTTGTAGCTCGTGTTGGTGGCCACTTTGAGAATGGTGGATTGCAGTTGGTCTGTACTGACGGTGTTGAGGTCGACAGTCTCTGCCATGCCCTTTACGCGCATGCGCTCGGCGTTGTAGAACTGGTCAATAAAGATCGGCGTACAAACCACTGGCACGGCGTGGAACAGAGCCTCGTACTGACCGTCATTACCACAATGGCTGACAAACACGCGAGTGTTGGGGTGAGCTAGCAGGTCATTCTGAGGTATCCATGACGACGTCAGAATCTTCTTTGAGTTTGGTGACGAAATGTTGGAACGGAAAACGGATTTAAAAGGTAAATCTTTCAACACATTCATGATTTTTTGTGTGATTGGTTCTGGTGGACTAAGGACATAACTACCAAACGATACGATAACAACTCCTCCTTTGGCATCATCCATAAAAGATTTAAACTGCGGTGGCAATGGTTTACCTGGACCTGTAGCTGTTCCTCCAATTAGTTTGACATTGGGCATCGATGGTCTCGGGTAGTCTAGGATGTGTTCCGTGGTAACCAACCAGATCTCAGCTCTTGCTACAAGCATGTCTATAGTAAGGAAAGGCATTTCTGGTGCATAGCGACTGACTGCGTCTTTGTAGGAAAATCCGTCCACCACAGAAGAAAAAACATGAATTACAGTGGATAAAACTCGCGGAAGAAAACTCATATGATGGTTGTAACTAAAAATTGACACTGGTATGTTGCAAGGCTGTAAAGGGATTCGCTGGTAGCACGGGTCGTAAAATGCTCCAAGAAAAGCAAAAGGCACCCCAAGTCTATAAGATATTATCGTCATCATGTTCATGAACCGTACATTGTCGAAAACGAAAAGATCTGGACGCAGTTCTTTAACGTTCTGGAAGAAAGAAGCATTCGTAAGAAGAGTATCACAAAATTGTAAGCCAATAGACATGACCAGACTCCAATCCTCAGACAATCCCTTAAAATAGTTGCCGGGGAAAGCGGCCGTGAACATCTCCTCAAAGTTTATCAATGTCTGATACTCGATGACAGTCAAGTTAGTCGTGTCCAACACCCGCCTGTTGACGATGTAGTCGGGCATGGTCAACCACACCTCGTGACCTTGCCGAGCGAGGGTCCGCGCTACGTTGGTGTGGTAGATGGTGTGGCTGGTGAAGGGCGAGGGCATGAAGACAACTCTCTTACCCCCCACACACAGGGGCAGCACCACGAGGCAGACTGTCCAAAGCAGGAATTGTCTCATTTTCAGGTCTTTGATGCGTTTTTGGTCCTCTGTAACATTACAGAAAGTGTACAAAACATGACGGGTAGGTGGGAGCCTCCTGATGAAGAGTGAATGTTGTCGATGCGTCAGCACGTTTAAATTTATTCAACGAATCGTATAGAAGAACTCTAAAAAACAGAGGCCAGTCAGTTCGATGATTCGTCGATGAAACCGTAGAGCGCATAGCTTGAGAGGAAAACTTATTTTAAAAATGCCATTCGGTGTCTCATATATGTCAGCTCACATTGTCACATCATAACACGCCAAATACAGATACAGTTATCTTATCATATATTCTATATTAAATGCAAGCTACTAAAAAAAAATGTATGAAAGATGAAAAAATTGTTGCGGGGTACTTTGCACTGTTCAGTCAGCCCTAGTCACTGATATACGTTAAAACTGATATACGTTAAAAAACATTCCACTACTTGCTGTAAGAATCTTACCTAAAAACGTTTTTGGATCTTGCTGTCCTCACAACCTTTCAGTCTCCTCTAGTTCAAGCTGCTTTTCAAATGATGCCGAAGAGCGACACTGAACTCATTCACATCGCCTGTCGAGGACTATATTACCCATCTTTAAAAAAGAGACATAGTGTGAAGAGACATCACCTACTGTCAATCTATCGACAGGGCTGTAGACTTTATTGAGTGATAGAACACGTGGACGCCCAGGGACGACAGTGTGAAGCATTGACAGGGAGAAGTGCATGATGCCTTACGTATTTGACCCCATGAGGTCACGATCTTTACCGCAGCAGTGTCAGGTGTTGTTATTTATAATCTACATTTTGCACGTGATACTCTCTCGTCCTTGTCCGACTTTGTACAGTGAACTGAATACTTGGAGTGGCTTCAGTACAACTACAGACACATTGTGTCTGATGTCCAATATTTGTTCTCTCCTAAAGAATATAAATGGGATTATGCGGCAACTGTTAACTTTGGAGTCTTCTGTTTGTTGTTGTTGTTGTTTTTTGTTATTAGACAAACCTTTAATGAGTGTGGCTCTTAGTCTGGAATGATGCTGTGCTCCCGTCTGTGATCATGGGCAGAAGGACTTACAGCTGATAGAGTCAAGGGGACGAGACGAGTCATTAGAAATTTGTTACGTCTACGCTACACAGACTTCAAGCCAGACATTTAAGATTGATGGCTTTTTTAAGGTTACGGAGAATTACTTTACTTATCTTTGATATTATGAGAACAATAATGTATATACTCCAAAATGTCAGACATAAGCTAATGTACAAAATACATTCTCAGACTTACGCACAACCATTCTGATTGACACTCGTATTGTTCTTTCTCACTGTCACCATTGTCTGTTACCTGTGTACACTGTCACAGAGGGGTGACACGAATTAAGCTAACTACTTAGGACAACGTGGGTGGTTAAGCCGTACTTGCTAAATGAGTAACAGTTTTGTATTCTTTTAGACAATTGGAAGAGAGAAGGGGAAGGCAATATAATTAGCCGCAGTCGGCCATAAATTCATTCCCCAGAGAGATATGGTAAATGCAGAGAAGAAACAATCTTCACCTGTGAAGAATGGAGCCTGCGTCGACTGTTGGTGGAAAACTTGGTGTAGAGGCATCGACTATTGAATACATTAACTTGGATCTGATCCCAACATGGAACTGATCCCAAACGAACAAATGTACCGAGTATCTGGGCCTCTGTTTTGTCCATTTATGAATTTCTCAAACTACCCTTTATTTTTGCTTGGGTCTTACGTGCACACGTATTAAAGAAGTCAACTGCATTAATTTTTCTAGTTTTATGAGAAGTTGTAGTGTATTACCATAGAGACATATGCACGAAGATGTCACAAACCTGCTGCGCTACATTTTTTTAAATGTTTTTTTTTTTTTTAACTAGGAAGGGGACAGGGAAAAGTAATTGGAGGGGGGAGGTTGAAAGACTCCCATTACTGGGGCTGTCACTGTCAACATCCTGATGAGTGCCACGCCATACAAGGATGGCCGGCCGGTCTTTGTTGTAGTGAAGTTGGTGTGGATAGGTTTTGTTCAAAGAGCAAAGGAAAGAGTGTTGAAGTGTTTTGGATGTTTGTGGTGTGACTGAGCGAGAAGGGGCAGTCTCCTATGTGTTGTCAGTGCGTC